>NW_026735659.1:0-109006 GCF_949786415.1 Peromyscus eremicus
AAGAGGAGCTACAGTTCTTGTCAGTTTCCTAAGCAGAGTTGAACTAGATATGGTCGGTGTTTGAAAGAAGCACAGTTCTTTTGTTCTGAGCAAGCTCACTCTTTGGACCCCATAGGAAACTTAGTAGAGTAGAAGAGTGCTCTTTTCTCAAAAGCAAAGTGTATTTCTTGTAAGGCGAGCTAGCGTTTGTTTCCCAGTCATAAATGGAGTTGAATCCCATGCAGTTTCTGGTCCTACGAGCAAGAGTTGTTTTCTGGTAAGAAGAGTCAATATTGCGCTGCCATTGCCCTACACAGGACAAATAGCAATCGCGTCTTTTCCCAGCAAATACAGTGTAATGGACTGAAAAGGAGCTACTGTTCTTGTCAGTTTCCTAAGCAGAGGTGAAGTAGATATGGTCCTTGTGTGTAGGAAGCACAGTTCTTTTCTTCTGAGCAAGCTCACTGTTTGAACCACATAGGAAACACAGTAGAGTAGAACAGTGCTCTTTTCTTAAAAGTAGAGTGTGTTTCTTGTAAGGCGAGCTAGCGTTTGTTTCCCAGTCCTAAATGGAGTTCAATCACATGCAGTTTCTGGTCCTACGAGCAATAGTTGTTTTCTGGTAAGACGAGTTACTATTGTGCTCCAATTGCCATACACAGTACAAATAGCACTCGCGTCTGTTCCTAGCAAGTACAGTGTATTGGACTGAAGAGGAGCTACTGTTCTTGTCAGGTTCTAGAGCAGAATTGAACTAGATATGGCCGTGTGTGTAGGAAGCACAGTTCTTTTGGTTTGAGCAAGTTCACTGTTCGTACCTCTTAGGAAACACAATAGAGTAGAAGAGTGCTTTTTTCTCTAAATCAGAGTATGTTTCTTGTAAGGCGAGCTAGCATTTGTTTCCCAGTCCTAAATGGAGTTGCATCACATGCAGTTTCTGGTCCTACGAGCAAGAGTTGTTTTCTGCTAAGAAGAGTCACTATTGTGCTCCCATTGTCATACACAGGGCAAATAGCACTCGCGTCTGTTCCCAGCATGCACAGTGTATTGGACTGAAGAGGATCTACTGTTCTTGTCAGGTTCCTAAGCAGAGTTGAACTAGATATGGCCGTGTGTGTAGGAAGCACAGTTCTTTTGTTCTGAGCAAGCTCACTGTTCTGGCCCTATAGGAAAAATAGTAGAGTAGAAGAGTGCTCTTTTCTCAAAAGCAGAGTGTGTTTCTTGAAAGGGGAGCTAGCATTTGTTTCCCAGTCCAATATGGAGTTGAATCACATGCAGTTTCTGGTGCTACAAACAAGAGTTGTTTTCTGGTAAGAAGAGTCACTATTGCGCTGCCATTGCCATACACAGGACAAATAGCACTGGCGTCTTTTCGCAGCAAGTACAGTGTATTGGACGGAAGAGGATCTACTGTACTTGTCAGGTTCCTAAGCAGATTTGAACTGGATATGGCCGTGTGTGTAGGAAGCACAGTTTTTTAGTTCTGAGTAAGCTCACTGTTCGGACGTCATAGGAAACACAGTAGAGTAGAAGAGTGCTCTTTTCTCTAAAGCAGAGTGTGTTTCTTGTAAGGCGAGCTCGCGTTTGTTTCCCAGTCCTAAATGGAGTTGAGTCTCAGGCAGTTTTTGGTCCTACGAGCAAGAGTTGTTTTCTGGTAAGAAGAGTCACTATTGCGCTCCAAATGCCATACACAGTGCAAATAGCTCTCGCATCTGTTCCCAGCAAGTATAGTGTATTGTACTGAATAGGAGCTACTGTTCTTGTCAGTTTCCTAAGCAGAGTTGAGCTTGATATTTCCCGTGTAGGAAGCAGAGTTCTTTTGTTCTGAGCAAGCTCACTGTTTGGACCCCATAGGAAACACAGTAGAGTAGCAGAGTGCTCTTTTCTCTAAAGCAGAGTGTGTTTCTTGTAAGACGAGCTAGCGTTTGTTTCCCAGTCCTAAATGGAGTTGAATCACATGCAGTTTCTGGTCCTACGAGCAAGAGTTGTTTTATGGTAAGAAGAGTCACTATTGAGCTGCCATTGCCATACACAGGACAAATAGCACTGGCGTTTTTTCCCAGCAAGTACAGTGTATTGGACTGAAGAGGATCTACTGTTCTTGTCAGGTTCCTAAGCAGAATTGAACTAGATATGGCCGTGTGTGTAGGAAGCACAGTTCTTTTGTTCTGAATAAGCTCACTGTTTGAACCACATAGGAAACACAGTAGAGTAGAACAGTGCTCTTTTCTCAAAAGCAGAGTGTGTTTCTTTTAAGGCGAGCTAGCGTTTGTTTCCCAGTCCTAAATGGAGTGGAATCACATGCAGTTTTTTGTCCTACGAGCAAGAGTTGTTTTCTGGTGAGACGAGTCACTATTGTGCTCCAATTGCCATACACAGGGCAAATAGCACTCGCGTCTGTTCCGAGCAAGTACAGTGTATTGGACTGAAGAGGAGCTACTGTTCTTGTCAGTTTCCAAAACAGAGTTGAACTAGATATGGCCTGTGTGTGTAGGAAGCACAGTTCTTTTGTTCTGAGCAAGCTCACTGTTTGGACCCCATAGGAAACACAGTAGTGTAGAAGAGTGCTCTTTTCTCAAAAGCAGAGTGTGTTTCATGTAAGGCGAGCTAGCATTTGTTTCCCAGTCCTAAATGAAGTTGAATCACATGCAGTTTCTGGTCCTACGAGCAAGAGTTGTTTTCTGGTAAGGAAAGTCACTATTGCGCTCCCATTGCCATACACAGTACAAATAGCCCTCCCGTCTGTTCCCAGCAAGTACAGTGTATCGGACTGAAGAGGATCTACTGTTCTTGTCAGTTTCCTCAGCACAGTTGAACTAGATATGTTCCATGTGTGTAGGAAGCACAGTTCTTTTGTTCTGAGCAAGCTCACTGTTTGGACCCCATTGGAAACACAGTAGAGTAGAAGAGTGCTCTTTTCGCAAAAGCAGAGTGTGTTTCTTGGAAGACGAGCAGAGCTAGCGTTTGTTTCCCAGTCCTAAAGGGAGTTGAATCACATGCAGTTTATGGTCCTACGAGCAAGAGTTGTTTTCTGGTAAGAAGAGTCACTATTGTGCTCTCATTGTCATTTGCAGGGCAAATAGCACTGGCGTCTATTCCCAGCATGTACAGTGTATTGGACTGAAGAGGATCTACTGTTCTTGTCAGGTTCCTAAGCAGAGTTGAACTAGATATGGCCGTGTGTGTAGGAAGCACAGTTCTTTTGTTCTGAGCAAGCTCACTGTTCTGGCCCTATAGGAAACACAGTAGAGTAGAAGAGTGCTCTTTTCTCTAAAGCAGAGTGTGTTTCTTGTAAGTCGAGGTAGAGTTTGTTTCCCAGTCCTAAATGGAGTTGAATCACATGCAGTTTCTGGTCCTACGAGCAAGAGTTGTTTTATGGTAAGAATAGTCACTATTGCGCTGCCATTGCCATGCACAGGACAAATAGCACTGGCGTATGTTCCCAGCAAGTACAGTGTATTGGACTGAAGAGGAGCTACTGTTCTTGTCAGTTTCCTAATGAGAGTTGAACTAGATATGGTCGGTGTGTGTAGGAAGTACAGTTCTTTTGTTCTGAGCAAGCTCACTGTTCTGGCCCTATAGGAAACATAGTAGAGTAGAAGAGTGCTCTTTTCTCAAAAGCAGAGTGTGTTTCTTTTAAGGCGAGCTAGCGTTTGTTTCCCAGTCCTAAATGGAGTGGAATCACATGCAGTTTTTTGTCCTACGAGCAAGAGTTGTTTTCTGGTAAGACGAGTCACTATTGTGCTCCAATTGCCATACACAGGGCAAAAAGCACTCGCGTCTGTTCCGAGCAAGTACAGTGTATTGGACTGAAGAGGAGCTACTGTTCTTGTCAGTTTCCCAAGCAGAGTTGAACTAGATATGGCCTGTGTGTGTAGGAAGCACAGTTCTTTTATTCTGAGCAAGCTCACTGTTTGGACCCCATAGGAAACACAGTAGAGTAGAAGAGTGCTCTTTTCTCAAAAGCAGAGTGTGTTTCATGTAAGGCGAGCTAGCATTTGTTTCCCAGTCCTAAATGAATTTGAATCACATGCAGTTTCTGGTCCTACGAGCAAGAGTTGTTTTCTGGTATGGAAAGTCACTATTGCGCTCCCATTGCCATACACAGTGCAAATAGCCCTCCCGTCTGTTCCCAGCAAATACAGTGTATCGGACTGAAGAGGATCTACTGTTCTTGTCAGTTTCCTCAGCACAGTTGAACTAGATATGTTCCATGTGTGTAGGAAGCACAGTTCTTTTGTTCTGAGCAAGCTCACTGTTTGGACCCCATTGGAAACACAGTAGAGTAGAAGAGTGCTCTTTTCGCAAAAGCAGAGTGTGTTTCTTGGAAGACGAGCAGAGCTAGCGTTTGTTTCCCAGTCCTAAAGGGAGTTGAATCACATGCAGTTTCTGGTCCTATGAGCAAGAGTTGTTTTCTGGTAAGAAGAGTCACTATTGCGCTGACATTGGCATACAGAGGACAAATTCCTCTGGCGTCTGTTCCCAGCAAGTACAGTGTATTGGACTGAAGAGGATCTACTGTTCTTGTCAGGTTCCTAAGCAGAATTGAACTAGATATGGCCGTGTGTGTAGGAAGCACAGTTCTTTTGTTCTGAGCAACCTCACTGTTCGGACCCCATAGGAAACACAGTAGAGTTGAATTTTGCTCTTTTCTCAAAAGCAGAGTGTGATTCTTGTAAGGCAAGCTAGCGTTTGTTTCCCAGTCCTAAATGGAGTTGAATCACATGCAGTTTCTTGTCCTATGAGCAAGAGTTGTTTTCTGGTAAGAAGAGTCAATATTGCGCTGCCATTGCCCTACACAGGACAAATAGCACTGGCGTCTGTTCCCAGCAGTACAGTGTATTGGACTGAAGAGGATCTACTGTTCTTGTCAGGTTCCTAAGCAGAATTGAACTAGGTGTGACGGTGTATGTAGGAATCACGTTTTTTTTTGTTCTGAGCAAGCTCACTGTTTGGACCCCATAGGAAACACAGTAGAGTAGAAGAGTGCTCTTTTCTCTAAAGCAGAGTGTGTTTTTTGTAAGGCGAGCTAGCTTTTGTTTCGCAGTCCTAAATGGAGTTGAATCACATGCAGTTTCTGGTCCTACGAGCAAGAGTTGGTTTCTGGTAAGGAAGTCACTATTGTGCTCCCATTGCCATACACAGTGCAAATAGTACTCGCATCTGTTCCCTTCAAGTACAGTGTATTGGACTGATTAGGAGCTACTGTTCTTGTCAGTTTCCTCAGCAGAGTTGAACTAGATATGGTCCGTGTGTGGGAAGCACAGTTCTTTTGTTCTGAGCAAGTTCACTCTTTGGACCCCTTTGGAAACACAGTAGAGTAGAAGAGTGCTCTTTTCTCAAAAGCAGAGTGTGTTTCTTGTAAGGGGAGCTAGCATTTGTTTTCCAGTCCTATATGGAGTTGAATCCCATACAGTTTCTGGTCCTATGAACAAGAGTTGTTTTCTGGTAAGAAAAGTCACTATTGCGCTGCCTTTGCCATACACAGGACAAATAACACTGGCGTGTTTTCCCAGCAAGTACAGTGTATTGGATGGAAGAGGATCTACTGTTCTTGTCAGGTTCCTAAGCAGACTTGAACTAGATATGGCCGTGTGTGTAGGAAGCACAGTTTTTTTGTTCTGAGCAAGCTCACTGTTTGGAACCCATAGGAAACACAGTTGAGTAGAAGAGTGCTCTTTTCTCAAAAGCAGAGTGTGTTTCTTGGAAGGTGAGCTAGCGTTTGTTTCCCAGTCCTAAATGGAGTTGAGTCACATGCAGTTTTTTGTCCTACGAGCAAGAGTTGTTTTCTGGTAAGACGAGTCACTATTGTGCTCCAATTGCCATACACAGTGCAAATAGCACTGGCGTCTGTTCCGAGCAAGTATAGTGTATTGGACTGAAGAGGAGCTACTGTTCTTGTCAGGTTCCTAAGCAGAATTGAACTAGATATGGCCGTGTGTGTAGGAAGCACAGTTCTTTTGGTTTGAGCAAGTTCACTGTTCGGACCTCTTAGGAAACACAATAGAGTAGAAGAGTGCTTTTTTCTCTAAATCAGAGTATGTTTCTTGTAAGGCGAGCTAGCATTTGCTTCCCAGTCCTAAATGGAGTTGCTACACATGCAGTTTCTGGTCCTACGAGCAAGAGTTGTTTTCTGCTAAGAAGAGTCACTATTGTGCTCCCATTGTCATACACAGGGCAAATAGCACTCGCGTCTTTTCCCAGCATGCACAGTGTATTGGACTGAAGAGGATCTACTGTTCTTGTCAGGTTCCTAAGCAGAGTTGAACTAGATATGGCCGTGTGTGTAGGAAGCACAGTTCTTTTGTTCTGAGCAAGCTCACTGTTCTGGCCCTATAGAAAACATAGTAGAGTAGAAGAGTGCTCTTTTCTCAAAAGCAGAGTGTGTTTCTTTTAAGGCGAGCTAGCGTTTGTTTCCCAGTCCTAAATGGAGTGGAATCACATGCAGTTTTTTGTCCTACGAGCAAGAGTTGTTTTCTGGTAAGACGAGTCACTATTGTGCTCCAATTGCCATACACAGGGCAAATAGCACTCGCGTCTGTTCCGAGCAAGTACAGTGTATTGGACTGAAGAGGAGCTACTGTTCTTGTCAGTTTCCTAAGCAGAGTTGAACTAGATATGGCCTGTGTGTGTAGGAAGCACAGTTCTTTTGTTCTGAGCAAGCTCACTGTTTGGACCCCATAGGAAACACAGTAGAGTAGAAGAGTGCTCTTTTCTCAAAAGCAGAGTGTGTTTCATGTAAGGCGAGCTAGTATTTGTTTCCCAGTCCTAAATGAAGTTGAATCACATGCAGTTTCTGGTCCTAAGAGCAAGAGTTGTTTTCTGGTATGGAAAGTCACTATTGCGCTCCCATTGCCATACACAGTGCAAATAGCCCTCCCGTCTGTTCCCAGCAAGTACAGTGTATCGGACTGAAGAGGATCTACTGTTCTTGTCAGTTTCCTCAGCACAGTTGAACTAGATATGTTCCATGTGTGTAGGAAGCACAGTTCTTTTGTTCTGAGCAAGCTCACTGTTTGGACCCCATTGGAAACACAGTAGAGTAGAAGAGTGCTCTTTTCGCAAAAGCAGAGTGTGTTTCTTGGAAGACGAGCAGAGCTAGCGTTTGTTTCCCAGTCCTAAAGGGAGTTGAATCACATGCAGTTTCTGGTCCTACGAGCAAGAGTTGTTTTCTGGTAAGAAGAGTCACTATTGCGCTGACATTGGCATACAGAGGACAAATTCCTCTGGCGTCTGTTCCCAGCATATACAGTGTATTGGACTGAAGAGGATCTACTGTTCTTGTCAGGTTCCTAAGCAGAATTGAACTAGATATGGCCGTGTGTGTAGGAAGCACAGTTCTTTTGTTCTGAGCAACCTCACTGTTCGGACCCCATAGGAAACACAGTAGAGTTGAATTTTGCTCTTTTCTCAAAAGCAGAGTGTGTTTCTTGTAAGGCAAGCTAGCGTTTGTTTCCCAGTCCTAAATGGAGTTGAATCACATGCAGTTTCTTGTCCTATGAGCAAGAGTTGTTTTCTGGTAAGAAGAGTCAATATTGCGCTGCCATTGCCCTACACAGGACAAATAGCACTGGCGTCTGTTCCCAGCAGTACAGTGTATTGGACTGAAGAGGATCTACTGTTCTTGTCAGGTTCCTAAGCAGAATTGAACTAGGTGTGACGGTGTGTGTAGGAATCACGTTTTTTTTTGTTCTGAGCAAGCTCACTGTTTGGACCCCATAGGAAACACAGTAGAGTAGAAGAGTGCTCTTTTCTGTAAAGCAGAGTGTGTTTTTTGTAAGGCGAGCTAGCTTTTGTTTCGCAGTCCTAAATGGAGTTGAATCACATGCAGTTTCTGGTCCTACGAGCAAGAGTTGGTTTCTGGTAAGGAAGTCACTATTGTGCTCCCATTGCCATACACAGTGCAAATAGTACTCGCGTCTGTTCCCTTCAAGTACAGTGTATTGGACTGATTAGGAGCTACTGTTCTTGTCAGTTTCCTCAGCAGAGTTGAACTAGATATGGTCCGTGTGTGGGAAGCACAGTTCTTTTGTTCTGAGCAAGTTCACTCTTTGGACCCATTTGGAAACACAGTAGAGTAGAAGAGTTCTCTTTTCTCAAAAGCAGAGTGTGTTTCTTGTAAGGGGAGCTAGCATTTGTTTTCCAGTCCTATATGGAGTTGAATCCCATGCAGTTTCTGGTCCTACGAACAAGAGTTGTTTTCTGGTAAGAAAAGTCACTATTGCGCTGCCTTTGCCATACACAGGACAAATAACACTGGCGTGTTTTCCCAGCAAGTACAGTGTATTGGATGAAAGAGGATCTACTGTTCTTGTCAGGTTCCTAAGCAGACTTGAACTAGATATGGCCGTGTGTGTAGGAAGCACAGTTTTTTTGTTCTGAGCAAGCTCACTGTTCGGAACCCATAGGAAACACAGTTGAGTAGAAGAGTGCTCTTTTCTCAAAAGCAGAGTGTGTTTCTTGGAAGGTGAGCTAGCGTTTGTTTCCCAGTCCTAAATGGAGTTGAGTCACATGCAGTTTTTTGTCCTACGAGCAAGAGTTGTTTTCTGGTAAGACGAGTCACTATTGTGCTCCAATAGCCATACACAGTGCAAATAGCAGTCCCGTCTGTTCCCAGGAAGTACAGTGTATCGGACTGAAGAGGAGCTACTGTTCTTGTCAGGTTCCTAAGCAGAGTTGAACTATATATGTCCCGAGTGTAGGAAGCACAGTTCTTTTGTTCTGAGCAAGCTCACTGTTCTGGCCCTATAGTAAACACAGTAGAGTAGAAGAGTGCTCTTTTCTCTAAAGCAGAGTGTGTTTCTTGTAAGGCGAGGTAGTGTTTGTTTCCCAGTCCTAAATGGAGTTGAATCACATGCAGTTTCTGGTCCTACGAGCAAGAGTTGTATTATGGTAAGAAGAGTCACTATTGTGCTGCCTTTCCATACACAGGACAAATAGCACTGTTGTCTGTTCCCAGCAGTACAGTGTATTGGACTGAAGAGGATCTACTGTTCTTGTCATGTTCCTAAGCAGAATTGAACTAGATATGGCCCTGTGTGTAGGAAGCACAGTTCTTTTGTTCTGAGCAAGTTCACTTTTCGGACCTCTTAGGAAACACAATAGAGTAGAAGAGTGCTTTTTTCTCTAAATCAGAGTGTGTTTCTTGTAAGTCGAGTTAGTGTTTGTATCCCACTCCTAAATGGAGATGAATCACATGCAGTTTCTGGTCCTACGAGCAAGAGTTGTTTTCTGGTAAGAAGAGTCACTATTGTGCTCCCATTGTCATACAAAGGGCCAATAGCACACGCGTCTGTTCCCGGCATGTACAGTGTAATGGACTGAAGAGGATCTACTGTTCTTGTCAGGTTCCTAAGCAGAGTTGAACTAGATATGGCCATGTGTGTAGGAAGCACAGTACTTTTGTTCTGAGCAAGCTCACTGTTCTGGCCCTATAGGAAACACAGTAGAGTAGAAGAGTGCTCTTTTCTCAAAAGCAGATTGTGTTTCTTGTAAGGCGAGCTAGAATTTGTTTCCCAGACCTATATGGAGTTGAATCACATGCAGTTTCTGGTCCTACGATCAAGAGTTGTTTTTTGGTAAGGAAAGTCTCTATTGTGCTCCCATTGCCATACACAGTGCAAATAGCACTCGCGTCTGTTCCCAGCAAGTACTGTGTATCGGACTGAAGAGGAGCTACTGTTCTTGTCAGTTTCCTAAGCAGAGTTGAACTAGATATGGCCCGCGTGTTTAGAAAGCACAGTTCTTTTGTTCTGAGCAAGCTCTCTGTTCGGACCCCATAGGACACACAGTAGAGTAGAATTGTGCTCTTTTCTCAAAAGCAGAGTGTGTTTCTTGTAAGGCGAGCTAGCGTTTGTTTCCCAGTCCTAAATGGAGTTGAATCCCATGCAGTTTCTGTTCCTATGAGCAAGAGTTGTTTTCTGGTAAGGAAAGTAACTATTGAGCTCCCATTGCCATACACAGTGCAAATAGCACTCGCGTCTGTTCCCAGCAAATACAGTGTATCGGACTGAAGAGGAGCTACAGTTCTTGTCAGTTTCCTAAGCAGAGTTGAACTAGATATGGTCGGTGTTTGAAAGAAGCACAGTTCTTTTGTTCTGAGCAAGCTCACTCTTTGGACCCCATAGGAAACTTAGTAGAGTAGAAGAGTGCTCTTTTCTCAAAAGCAAAGTGTATTTCTTGTAAGGCGAGCTAGCGTTTGTTTCCCAGTCATAAATGGAGTTGAATCCCATGCAGTTTCTGGTCCTACGAGCAAGAGTTGTTTTCTGGTAAGAAGAGTCAATATTGCGCTGCCATTGCCCTACACAGGACAAATAGCAATCGCGTCTTTTCCCAGCAAATACAGTGTAATGGACTGAAAAGGAGCTACTGTTCTTGTCAGTTTCCTAAGCAGAGGTGAAGTAGATATGGTCCTTGTGTGTAGGAAGCACAGTTCTTTTCTTCTGAGCAAGCTCACTGTTTGAACCACATAGGAAACACAGTAGAGTAGAACAGTGCTCTTTTCTTAAAAGTAGAGTGTGTTTCTTGTAAGGCGAGCTAGCGTTTGTTTCCCAGTCCTAAATGGAGTTCAATCACATGCAGTTTCTGGTCCTACGAGCAATAGTTGTTTTCTGGTAAGACGAGTTACTATTGTGCTCCAATTGCCATACACAGTACAAATAGCACTCGCGTCTGTTCCTAGCAAGTACAGTGTATTGGACTGAAGAGGAGCTACTGTTCTTGTCAGGTTCTAGAGCAGAATTGAACTAGATATGGCCGTGTGTGTAGGAAGCACAGTTCTTTTGGTTTGAGCAAGTTCACTGTTCGTACCTCTTAGGAAACACAATAGAGTAGAAGAGTGCTTTTTTCTCTAAATCAGAGTATGTTTCTTGTAAGGCGAGCTAGCATTTGTTTCCCAGTCCTAAATGGAGTTGCATCACATGCAGTTTCTGGTCCTACGAGCAAGAGTTGTTTTCTGCTAAGAAGAGTCACTATTGTGCTCCCATTGTCATACACAGGGCAAATAGCACTCGCGTCTGTTCCCAGCATGCACAGTGTATTGGACTGAAGAGGATCTACTGTTCTTGTCAGGTTCCTAAGCAGAGTTGAACTAGATATGGCCGTGTGTGTAGGAAGCACAGTTCTTTTGTTCTGAGCAAGCTCACTGTTCTGGCCCTATAGGAAAAATAGTAGAGTAGAAGAGTGCTCTTTTCTCAAAAGCAGAGTGTGTTTCTTGAAAGGCGAGCTAGCATTTGTTTCCCAGTCCAATATGGAGTTGAATCACATGCAGTTTCTGGTGCTACAAACAAGAGTTGTTTTCTGGTAAGAAGAGTCACTATTGCGCTGCCATTGCCATACACAGGACAAATAGCACTGGCGTCTTTTCGCAGCAAGTACAGTGTATTGGACGGAAGAGGATCTACTGTACTTGTCAGGTTCCTAAGCAGATTTGAACTGGATATGGCCGTGTGTGTAGGAAGCACAGTTTTTTAGTTCTGAGTAAGCTCACTGTTCGGACGTCATAGGAAACACAGTAGAGTAGAAGAGTGCTCTTTTCTCTAAAGCAGAGTGTGTTTCTTGTAAGGCGAGCTCGCGTTTGTTTCCCAGTCCTAAATGGAGTTGAGTCTCAGGCAGTTTTTGGTCCTACGAGCAAGAGTTGTTTTCTGGTAAGAAGAGTCACTATTGCGCTCCAAATGCCATACACAGTGCAAATAGCTCTCGCATCTGTTCCCAGCAAGTATAGTGTATTGTACTGAATAGGAGCTACTGTTCTTGTCAGTTTCCTAAGCAGAGTTGAGCTTGATATTTCCCGTGTAGGAAGCACAGTTCTTTTGTTCTGAGCAAGCTCACTGTTTGGACCCCATAGGAAACACAGTAGAGTAGCAGAGTGCTCTTTTCTCTAAAGCAGAGTGTGTTTCTTGTAAGGCGAGCTAGCGTTTGTTTCCCAGTCCTAAATGGAGTTGAATCACATGCAGTTTCTGGTCCTACGAGCAAGAGTTGTTTTATGGTAAGAAGAGTCACTATTGAGCTGCCATTGCCATACACAGGACAAATAGCACTGGCGTTTTTTCCCAGCAAGTACAGTGTATTGGACTGAAGAGGATCTACTGTTCTTGTCAGGTTCCTAAGCAGAATTGAACTAGATATGGCCGTGTGTGTAGGAAGCACAGTTCTTTTGTTCTGAGCAAGCTCACTGTTTGAACCACATAGGAAACACAGTAGAGTAGAACAGTGCTCTTTTCTCAAAAGCAGAGTGTGTTTCTTTTAAGGCGAGCTAGCGTTTGTTTCCCAGTCCTAAATGGAGTGGAATCACATGCAGTTTTTTGTCCTACGAGCAAGAGTTGTTTTCTGGTGAGACGAGTCACTATTGTGCTCCAATTGCCATACACAGGGCAAATAGCACTCGCGTCTGTTCCGAGCAAGTACAGTGTATTGGACTGAAGAGGAGCTACTGTTCTTGTCAGTTTCCAAAACAGAGTTGAACTAGATATGGCCTGTGTGTGTAGGAAGCACAGTTCTTTTGTTCTGAGCAAGCTCACTGTTTGGACCCCATAGGAAACACAGTAGTGTAGAAGAGTGCTCTTTTCTCAAAAGCAGAGTGTGTTTCATGTAAGGCGAGCTAGCATTTGTTTCCCAGTCCTAAATGAAGTTGAATCACATGCAGTTTCTGGTCCTACGAGCAAGAGTTGTTTTCTGGTAAGGAAAGTCACTATTGCGCTCCCATTGCCATACACAGTACAAATAGCCCTCCCGTCTGTTCCCAGCAAGTACAGTGTATCGGACTGAAGAGGATCTACTGTTCTTGTCAGTTTCCTCAGCACAGTTGAACTAGATATGTTCCATGTGTGTAGGAAGCACAGTTCTTTTGTTCTGAGCAAGCTCACTGTTTGGACCCCATTGGAAACACAGTAGAGTAGAAGAGTGCTCTTTTCGCAAAAGCAGAGTGTGTTTCTTGGAAGACGAGCAGAGCTAGCGTTTGTTTCCCAGTCCTAAAGGGAGTTGAATCACATGCAGTTTATGGTCCTACGAGCAAGAGTTGTTTTCTGGTAAGAAGAGTCACTATTGTGCTCTCATTGTCATTCGCAGGGCAAATAGCACTGGCGTCTATTCCCAGCATGTACAGTGTATTGGACTGAAGAGGATCTACTGTTCTTGTCAGGTTCCTAAGCAGAGTTGAACTAGATATGGCCGTGTGTGTAGGAAGCACAGTTCTTTTGTTCTGAGCAAGCTCACTGTTCTGGCCCTATAGGAAACACAGTAGAGTAGAAGAGTGCTCTTTTCTCTAAAGCAGAGTGTGTTTCTTGTAAGTCGAGGTAGAGTTTGTTTCCCAGTCCTAAATGGAGTTGAATCACATGCAGTTTCTGGTCCTACGAGCAAGAGTTGTTTTATGGTAAGAATAGTCACTATTGCGCTGCCATTGCCATGCACAGGACAAATAGCACTGGCGTATGTTCCCAGCAAGTACAGTGTATTGGACTGAAGAGAAGCTACTGTTCTTGTCAGTTTCCTAATGAGAGTTGAACTAGATATGGTCGGTGTGTGTAGGAAGTACAGTTCTTTTGTTCTGAGCAAGCTAACTGTTTGGACCCCATAGGAAACACAGTAGAGTAGAACAGTGCTCTTTTCTCAAAAGCAGAGTGTGTTTCTTGTAAGGAGAGCTATCGTTTGTTTTCCAGTCCTAAATGGAGTTGAATCCCATGCAGTTTCTGGTCCTATTGTCAAGAGTTGTTTTATGGTAAGAATAGTAAATATTGCGCTGCCATTGCCATACACAGGACAAATAGCACTGGAGTCTGTTCCCAGCAAGTACAGTGTATTGGACTGAAGAGGATCTACTATTCTTGTCAGGTTCCTAAGCAGAATTGAACTAGATATGGCCGTGTGTGTAGGAAGCACAGTTCTTTTGGTTTGAGCAAGTTCACTGTTCGGACCTCTTAGGAAACACAATAGAGTAGAAGAGTGCTTTTTTCTCTAAATCAGAGTATGTTTCTTGTAAGGCGAGCTAGCATTTGTTTCCCAGTCCTAAATGGAGTTGCATCATATGCAGTTTCTGGTCCTACGAGCAAGAGTTGTTTTCTGCTAAGAAGAGTCACTATTGTGCTCCCATTGTCATACACAGGGCAAATAGCACTCGCGTCTGTTCCCAGCATGCACAGTGTATTGGACTAAAGAGGATCTACTGTTCTTGTCAGGTTCCTAAGCAGAGTTGAACTAGATATGGCCGTGTGTGTAGGAAGCACAGTTCTTTTGTTCTGAGCAAGCTCACTGTTCTGGCCCTATAGGAAACATAGTAGAGTAGAAGAGTGCTCTTTTCTCTAAAGCAGAGTGTGTTTCTTGTAAGGCGAGCTCGCGTTTGTTTCCCAGTCCTAAATGGAGTTGAGTCTCAGGCAGTTTTTGGTCCTACGAGCAAGAGTTGTTTTCTGGTAAGAAGAGTCACTATTGCGCTCCAAATTCCATACACAGTGCAATAGCTCTCGCATCTGTTCCCCGCAAGTATATTGTATTGGACTGTCTAGGATCTACTGTTCTTGTCAGTTTCCTAAGCAGAGTTGAGCTTGATATTTCCCGTGTAGGAAGCACAGTTCTTTTGTTCTGAGCAAGCTCACTGTTTGGACCCCATTGGAAACACAGTAGAGTAGCAGAGTGCTCTTTTCTCTAAAGCAGAGTGTGTTTCTTGTAAGGCGAGCTCGTGTTTGTTTCCCAGTCCTAAATGGAGTTGAATCACATGCAGTTTCTGGTCCTATGAGCAAGAGTTGTTTTTTGGTAAGAAGAGTCACTATTGCGCAGCCATTGCCATACACAGGACAAATAGCACTGGTGTTTTTTCCCAGCAAGTACAGTGTATTGGACTGAAGAGGATCTACTGTTCTTGTCAGGTTCCTAAGCAGAATTGAACTAGATATGGCCGTGTGTGTAGGAAGCACAGTTCTTTTGTTCTGAGCAAGCTCACTGTTTGAACCACATACGAAACACAGTAGAGTAGAACAATGCTCTTTTCTCAAAAGCAGAGTGTGTTTCTTGTAAGGCAAGCTAGCGTTTGTTTCCCAGTCCTAAATGGAGTTGAATCACATGCAGTTTCTGGTCTTACGAGCAAGAGTTGTTTTCTGGTAAGACGAGTCACTATTGTGCTCCAATTGCCATACACAGTGCAAATAGCACTCGCATCTGTTCCGAGCAAGTACAGTGTATTGGACTGAAGAGGAGCTACTGTTCTTGTCAGGTTCCTAAGCAGAATTGAAATAGATATGGCCGTGTGTGTAGGAAGCACAGTTCTTTTGGTTTGAGCAAGTTCACTGTTCGGACCTCTTAGGAAACACAATAGAGTAGAAGAGTGCTTTTTTCTCTAAATCAGAGTATGTTTCTTGTAAGGCGAGCTAGCATTTGTTTCCCAGTCCTAAATGGAGTTGCTACACATGCAGTTTCTGGTCCTACGAGCAAGAGTTGTTTTCTGCTAAGAAGAGTCACTATTGTGCTCCCATTGTCATACACAGGGCAAATAGCACTCGCGTCTGTTCCCAGCTTGCACAGTGTATTGGACTGAAGAGGATCTACTGTTCTTGTCAGGTTCCTAAGCAGAGTTGAACTAGATATGGCCGTGTGTGTAGGAAGCACAGTTCTTTTGTTCTGAGCAAGCTCACTGTTCTGGCCCTATAGGAAACATAGTAGAGTAGAAGAGTGCTCTTTTCTCAAAAGCAGAGTGTGTTTCTTTTAAGGCGAGCTAGCGTTTGTTTCCCAGTCCTAAATGGAGTGGAATCACATGCAGTTTTTTGTCCTACGAGCAAGAGTTGTTTTCTGGTAAGACGAGTCACTATTGTGCTCCAATTGCCATACACAGGGCAAATAGCACTCGTGTCTGTTCCGAGCAAGTACAGTGTATTGGACTGAAGAGGAGCTACTGTTCTTGTCAGTTTCCTAAGCAGAGTTGAACTAGATATGGCCTGTGTTTGTAGGAAGCACAGTTCTTTTGTTCTGAGCAAGCTCACTGTTTGGACCGCATAGGAAACACAGTAGAGTAGAAGAGTGCTCTTTTCTCAAAAGCAGAGTGTGTTTCATGTAAGGCGAGCTAGCATTTGTTTCCCAGTCCTAAATGAAGTTGAAACACATGCAGTTTCTGGTCCTACGAGCAAGAGTTGTTTTCTGGTAAGGAAAGTCACTATTGCGCTCCCATTGCCATACACAGTGCAAATAGCCCTCCCGTCTGTTCCCAGCAAGTACAGTGTATCGGACTGAAGAGGATCTACTGTTCTTGTCAGTTTCCTCAGCACAGTTGAACTAGATATGTTCCATGTGTGTAGGAAGCACAGTTCTTTTGTTCTGAGCAAGCTCACTGTTTGGACCCCATTGGAAACACAGTAGAGTAGAAGAGTGCTCTTTTTGCAAAAGCAGAGTGTGTTTCTTGGAAGACGAGCAGAGCTAGCGTTTGTTTCCCAGTCCTAAAGGGAGTTGAATCACATGCAGTTTCTGGTCCTAGGAGCAAGAGTTGTTTTCTGGTAAGAAGAGTCACTATTGTGCTCTCATTGTCATTCGCAGGGCAAATAGCACTGGCGTCTATTCCCAGCATGTACAGTGTATTGGACTGAAGAGGATCTACTGTTCTTGTCAGGTTCCTAAGCAGAGTTGAACTAGATATGGCCGTGTGTGTAGGAAGCACAGTTCTTTTGTTCTGAGCAAGCTCACTGTTCTGGCCCTATAGGAAACACAGTAGAGTAGAAGAGTGCTCTTTTCTTTAAAGCAGAGTGTGTTTCTTGTAAGTCGAGCTAGAGTTTGTTTCCCAGTCCTAAATGGAGTTGAATCACAAGCAGTTTCTGGTCCTACGAGCAAGAGTTGTTTTATGGTAAGAATAGTCACTATTGCGCTGCCATTGCCATGCACAGGACAAATAGCACTGGCGTATGTTCCCAGCAAGTACAGTGTATTGGACTGAAGTGGAGCTACTGTTCTTGTCAGTTTCCTAATGAGAGTTGAACTAGATATGGTCGGTGTGTGTAGGAAGCACAGTTCTTTTGTTCTGAGCAAGCTAACTGTTTGGACCCCATAGGAAACACAGTAGAGTAGAACAGTGCTCTTTTCTCAAAAGCAGAGTGTGTTTCTTGTAAGGAGAGCTAGCGTTTGTTTCCCAGTCCTAAATGGAGTTGAATCCCATGCAGTTTCTGGTCCTATTGTCAAGAGTTGTTTTATGGTAAGAATAGAAATATTGCGCTGCCATTGCCATACACAGGACAAATAGCACTGGAGTCTGTTCCCAGCAAGTACAGTGTATTGGACTGAAGAGGATCTACTGTTCTTGTCAGGTTCCTAAGCAGAATTGAACTAGATATGGCCGTGTGTGTAGGAAGCACAGTTCTTTTGGTTTGAGCAAGTTCACTGTTCGGACCTCTTAGGAAACACAATAGAGTAGAAGAGTGCTTTTTTCTCTAAATCAGAGTATGTTTCTTGTAAGGCGAGCTAGCATTTATTTCCCAGTCCTAAATGGAGTTGCATCACATGCAGTTTCTTGTCCTACGAGCAAGAGTTGTTTTCTGCTAAGAAGAGTCACTATTGTGCTCCCATTGTCATACACAGGGCAAATAGCACTCGCGTCTGTTCCCAGCATGCACAGTGTATTGGACTAAAGAGGATCTACTGTTCTTGTCAGGTTCCTAAGCAGAGTTGAACTAGATATGGCCGTGTGTGTAGGAAGCACAGTTCTTTTGTTCTGAGCAAGCTCACTGTTCTGGCCCTATAGGAAACATAGTAGAGTAGAAGAGTGCTCTTTTCTCTAAAGCAGAGTGTGTTTCTTGTAAGGCGAGCTCGCGTTTGTTTCCCAGTCCTAAATGGAGTTGAGTCTCAGGCAGTTTTTGGTCCTACGAGCAAGAGTTGTTTTCTGGTAAGAAGAGTCACTATTGCGCTCCAAATGCCATACACAGTGCAATAGCTCTCGCATCTGTTCCCCGCAAGTATAGTGTATTGCACTGAATAGGAGCTACTGTTCTTATCAGTTTCCTAAGCAGAGTTGAGCTTGATATTTCCCGTGTAGGAAGCACAGTTCTTTTGTTCTGAGCAAGCTCACTGTTTGGACCCCATAGGAAACACATTAGAGTAGCAGAGTGCTCTTTTCTCTAAAGCAGAGTGTGTTTCTTGTAAGGCGAGCTCGGGTTTGTTTCCCAGTCCTAAATGGAGTTGAATCACATGCAGTTTCTGGTCCTATGAGCAAGAGTTGTTTTATGGTAAGAAGAGTCACTATTGCGCTGCAATTGCCATACACCGGACAAATAGCACTGGCGTTTTTTCCCAGCAAGTACAGTGTATTGGACTGAAGAGGATCTACTGTTCTTGTCAGGTTCCTAAGCAGAATTGAACTAGATATGGCCGTGTGTGTAGGAAGCACAGTTCTTTTGTTCTGAGCAAGCTCACTGTTTGGACCCCATAGGAAACACAGTAGAGTAGAAGAGTGCTCTTTTCTCAAAAGCAGAGTGTGTTTCATGTAAGGCGAGCTAGCATTTGTTTCCCAGTCCTAAATGAAGTTGAATCACATGCAGTTTCTGGTCCTACGAGCAAGAGTTGTTTTCTGGTAAGGAAAGTCAGTATTGCGCTCCCATTGCCATACACAGTGCAAATAGCCCTCCCGTCTGTTCCCAGCAAGTACAGTGTATCGGACTGAAGAGGATCTACTGTTCTTGTCAGTTTCCTCAGCACAGTTGAACTAGATATGTTCCATGTGTGTAGGAAGCACAGTTCTTTTGTTCTGAGCAAGCTCACTGTTTGGACCCCATTGGAAACACAGTAGAGTAGAAGAGTGCTCTTTTCGCAAAAGCAGAGTGTGTTTCTTGGAAGACAAGCAGAGCTAGCGTTTGTTTCCCAGTCCTAAAGGGAGTTGAATCACATGCAGTTTCTGGTCCTACGAGCAAGAGTTGTTTTCTGGTAAGAAGAGTCACTATTGCGCTGACATTGGCATACAGAGGACAAATTCCTCTGGCTTCTGTTCCCAGCAAGTACAGTGTATTGGACTGAAGAGGATCTACTGTTCTTGTCAGGTTCCTAAGCAGAATTGAACTAGATATGGCCGTGTGTGTAGGAAGCACAGTTCTTTTGTTCTGAGCAAGCTCACTGTTCGGACCCCATAGGAAACACAGTAGAGTTGAATTTTGCTTTTTTCTCAAAAGCAGAGTGTGTTCCCTGTAAGGCAAGCTAGCGTTTGTTTCCCAGTCCTAAATGGAGTTGAATCACATGCAGTTTCTTGTCCTATGAGCAAGAGTTGTTTTCTGGTAAGAAGAGTCAATATTGCGCTGCCATTGCCCTACACAGGACAAATAGCACTGGCGTATGTTCCCAGCAGTACAGTGTAATGGACTGAAGAGGATCTACTGTTCTTGTCAGGTTCCTAAGCAGAATTGAATTAGGTGTGACGGTGTGTGTAGGAATCACGTTTTTTTTTGTTCTGAGCAAGCTCACTGTTTGGACCCCATAGGAAACACAGTAGAGTAGAAGAGTGCTCTTTTCTCTAAAGCAGAGTGTGTTTTTTGAAAGGCGAGCTAGCTTTTGTTTCGCAGTCCTAAATGGAGTTGAATCACGTGCAGTTTCTGGTCCTACGAGCAAGAGTTGTTTTCTGGTAAGGAAGTCACTATTGTGCTCCCATTGCCATACACAGTGCAAATAGTACTCGCGTCTGTTCCCTTCAAGTACAGTGTATTGGACTGATTAGGAGCTACTGTTCTTGACAGTTTCCTCAGCAGAGTTGAACTAGATATGGTCCGTGTGTGGGAAGCACAGTTCTTTTGTTCTGAGCAAGTTCACTCTTTGGACCCCTTTGGAAACACAGTAGTGTAGAAGAGTGCTCTTTTCTCAAAAGCAGAGTGTGTTTCTTGTAAGGGGAGCTAGCATTTGTTTTCCAGTCCTATATGGAGTTGAATCCCATGCAGTTTCTGGTCCTACGAACAAGAGTTTTTTTCTGGTAAGAAAAGTCACTATTGCGCTGCCTTTGCCATACACAGGACAAATAACACTGGCGTGTTTTCCCAGCAAGTACAGTGTATTGGATGGAAGAGGATCTACTGTTCTTGTCAGGTTCCTAAGCAGACTTGAACTAGATATGGCCGTGTGTGTAGGAAGCACAGTTTTTTTGTTCTGAGCAAGCTCACTGTTCGGAACCCATAGGAAACACAGTTGAGTAGAAGAGTGCTCTTTTCTCAAAAGCAGAGTGTGTTTCTTGGAAGGTGAGCTAGCCTTTGTTTCCCAGTCCTAAATGGAGTTGAGTCACATGCAGTTTTTTGTCCTACGAGCAAGAGTTGTTTTCTGGTAAGAGGAGTCACTATTGTGCTCCAATAGCCATACACAGTGCAAATAGCAGTCCCGTCTGTTCCCAGGAAGTACAGTGTATCGGACTGAAGAGGAGCTACTGTTCTTGTCAGGTTCCTAAGCAGAGTTGAACTATATATGGCCCGAGTGTAGGAAGCACAGTTCTTTTGTTCTGAGCAAGCTCACTGTTCTGGCCCTATAGTAAACACAGTAGAGTAGAAGAGTGCTCTTTTCTCTAAAGCAGAGTGTGTTTCTTGTAAGGCGCGCTAGTGTTTGTATCCCAGTCCTAAATGAAGTTGAATCACATGCAGTTTCTGGTCCTATGAGCAAGAGTTGTATTATGGTAAGAAGAGTCACTATTGTGCTGCCTTTCCATACACAGGACAAATAGCACTGTTGTCTGTTCCCAGCAGTACAGTGTATTGGATTGAAGAGGAGCTACTGTTCTTGTCAGGTTCCTAAGCAGAATTGAACTAGATATAGCCGTGTGTGTAGGAAGCACAGTTCTTTTGTTCTGAACAAGTTCACTTTTCAGACCTCTTAGGAAACACAATAGAGTGAAAGAGTGCTTTTTTCTCTAAATCAGAGTGTGTTTCTTGTAAGTCGAGTTAGTGTTTGTATCCCACTCCTAAATGGAGATGAATCACATGCAGTTTCTGGTCCTATGAGCAAGAGTTGTTTTCTGGTAAGAAGAGTCACTATTGTGCTCCCATTGTCATACAAAGGGCCAATAGCACACGCGTCTGTTCCCAGCATGTACAGTGTAATGGACTGAAGAGGATCAACTGTTCTTGTCAGGTTCCTAAGCAGAGTTGAACTAGATATGGCCATGTGTGTAGGAAGCACAGTTCTTTTGTTCTGAGCAAGCTCACTGTTCTGGCCCTATAGGAAACATAGTAGAGTAGAAGAGTAGAAGAGTGCTCTTTTCTCAAAAGCAGATTGTGTTTCTTGTAAGGCGAGCTAGAATTTGTTTCCCAGACCTATATGGAGTTGAATCACATGCAGTTTCTAATCCTACGATCAAGAGTTGTTTTTTGGTAAGGAAAGTCTCTATTGTGCTCCCATTGCCATACACAGTGCAAATAGCACTCGCGTCTGTTCCCAGCAAGTACTGTGTATCGGACTGAAGAGGAGCTACTGTTCTTGTCAGTTTCCTAAGCAGAGTTGAACTAGATATGGCCCGCGTGTTTAGAAAGCACAGTTCTTTTGTTCTGAGCAAGCTCTCTGTTCGGACCCCATAGGAAACACAGTAGAGTAGAATTGTGCTCTTTTCTCAAAAGCAGAGTGTGTTTCTTGTAAGGCGAGCTAGCGTTTGTTTCCCAGTCCTAAATGGAGTTGAATCACATGCAGTTTCTGTTCCTATGAGCAAGAGTTGTTTTCTAGTAAGGAAAGTAACTATTGAGCTCCCATTGCCATACACAGTGCAAATAGCACTCGCGTCTGTTCCCAGCAAATACAGTGTATCGGACTGAAGAGGAGCTACAGTTCTTGTCAGTTTCCTAAGCAGAGTTGAACTAGATATGGTCGGTGTTTGAAAGAAGCACAGTTCTTTTGTTCTGAGCAAGCTCACTGTTTGGACCCCATAGGAAACTCAATAGAGTAGAAGAGTGCTCTTTTCTCAAAAGCAAAGTGTATTTCTTGTAAGGCGAGCTAGCATTTGTTTCCCAGTCCTAAATGGAGTTGAATCACATGCAGTTTCTGGTCCTACGAGCAAGAGTTGTTTTCTGGTAAGAAGAGTCAATATTGCGCTGCCATTGCCCTACACAGGACAAATAGCAATCGCGTCTGTTCCCAGCAAATACAGTGTATTGGACTGAAAAGGAGGTACTGTTCTTGTCAGTTTCTTAAGCAGAGGTGAACTAGATATGGTCCGTGTGTGTAGGAAGCACAGTTCTTTTCTTCTGAGCAAGCTCACTGTTTGGACCCCATAGGAAACACAGTAGAGTAGAAGAGTGCTCTTTTCTCTAAAGCAGAGTGTGTTTCTTGTAAGACGAGCTAGCGTTTGTTTCGCAGTCCTAAATGGAGTTGAATCACATGCAGTTTCTGGTCCTACGAGCAAGAGTTGGTTTCTGGTAAGGAAGTCACTATTGTGCTCCCATTGCCATACACAGTGCAAATAGCACTCGCGTCTGTTCCCAGCAAGTACACTGTACCGGACTGAAGAGGAGCTACTGTTCTTGTCAGTATCCTAAGCAGAGTTGAACTAGATATGGCCCGTGTGTGTAGGAAGCACAGTTCTTTTGTTCTGAGGAAGCTCACTGTTTGGACCCCATAGGAAACACAGTAGAGTAGAAGAGTGCTCTTTTCTCTAAAGCAGAGTGTTTTTTCTTGTAAGGTGAGCTCGCGTTTGTTTCCCAGTCCTAAATGGAGTTGAGACACATGCAGTTTTTGGTCCTATGAGCAAGAGTTGTTTTCTGGTACGAAGAGTCACTATTGTGCTCCAAATGCCATACACAGTGCAAATAGTACTCGTGTCTGTTCCCTTCAAGTACAGTGTATTGGACTGATTAGGAGCTACTGTTCTTGTCAGTTTCCTCAGCAGACTTGAACTAGATATGGTCCGTGTGTGGGAAGCACAGTTCTTTTGTTCTGAGCAAGTTGACTCTTTGGACCCCTTTGGAAACACAGTAGAGTAGAAGAGTGCTCTTTTCTCAAAAGCAGAGTGTGTTTCATGTAAGGCGAGCTAGCATTTGTTTCCCAGTCCTAAATGGAGTTGAATCACATGCAGTTTCTGGTCCTATGAGCAAGAGTTGTTTTCTGGTAAGGAAAGTCACTATTGCGCTCCCATTGCCATACACAGTGCAAATAGCACTCGCGTCTGTTCCAAGCACTTACAGTGTATTGGACTGAATAGGAGCTACTGTTCTTGTCAGTTTCCTAAGCAGAGTTGAACTAGATATGAGCGTGTTTGTAGGAAGCACAGTTCTTTTGTTCTGAGCAAGCTCACTGTCTGGCCCTATAGGAATCAGAGTAGAGTAGAAGAGTGCTCTTTTCTCAAAAGCAGATTGTGTTTCTTGTAAGGGGAGCTAGCATTTGTTTTCCAGTCCTATATGGAGTTGAATCCCATGCAGTTTCTGGTCCTACGAACAAGAGTTGTTTTCTGGTAAGGAAAGTCACTATTGCGCTCCCATTGCCATACACAGTGCAAATAGCACTCACGTCTGTTCCCAGCAAGTACACTGTATCAGACTGAATAGGAGCTACTGTTCTTGTCAGTTTCCTAAGCAGAGTTGAACGAGATATGTCCCGCGTGTGTAGGAAGCACAGTTCTTTTGTTCTGAGCAAGCTCACTGTTTGGACCCCATAGGAAACACAGTAGAGTAGAAGAGTGCTCTTTTCTCAAAGCAGAGTGTGTTTCTTGTAGGGCGAGCTAGCGTTTGATCCCAGTCCTAAATGGAGTTGAATCACATGCAGTTTCTGGTCCTACAAGCAAGAGTTGTTTTCTGGTAAGAAGAGTCACTATTGCGCTGCATTTGCCATACAAGGACAAATAACACTGGCGTGTTTTCCCAGCAAGTACAGTGTATTGGATGGAAGAGGATCTACTGTTCTTATCAGGTTCCTAAGCAGACTTGAACTAGATATGGTCGTGTGTGTAGGAAGCACAGTTTTTTTGTTCTCAGCAAGCTCACTGTTGTGACCCCATAGGAACAACAGTAGAGGAGAAGAGTGCTCTTTTCTCAAAAGCAGAGTGTGTTTCTTGGAATGTGAGCTAGCGTTTGTTTCCCAGTCCTAAATGGAGTTGAGTCACATGCAGTTTTTTGTCCTAAGAGCAAGAGTTGTTTTCTGGTAAGACGAGTCACTATTGTGCTCCAATAGCCATACACAGTGCAAATCGCAGTCCCGTCTGTTCCCAGGAAGTACAGTGTATCGGACTGAAGAGGAGCTACTGTTCTTGTCAGTTTCCTAAGCAGAGTTGAACTAGATATGGCCCGAGTGTAGGAAGCACAGTTCTTTTGTTCTGAGCAAGCTCACTGTTCTGGCCCTATAGTAAACACAGTAGAGTAGAAGAGTGCTCTTTTCTCTAAAGCAGAGTGTGTTTCTTGTAAGGCGAGCTAGCGTTTGTTTCCCAGTCCTAAATGGAGTTGAATCACATGCAGTTTCTGGTCCTAAGAGCAAGAGTTGTATTATGGTAAGAAGAGTCACTATTGTGCTGCCATTGCCATACACAAGACAAATAGCACTGTTTTCTGTTCCCAGCAGTACAGTGTATTGGACTGAAGAGGATCTACTGTTCTTGTCAGGTTCCTAAGCAGAATTGAACTAGATATGGCCGTGTGTGTAGGAAACACAGTTCTTTTGTTCTGAGCAAGTTCACTGTTCGGACCTCTTAGGAAACACAATAGAGTAGAAGAGTGCTTTTTTCTCTAAATGAGAGTGTGTTTCTTGTAAGTCGAGTTAGTGTTTGTATCCCACTCCTAAATGGAGATGAATCACATGCAGTTTCTGGTCCTACGAGCAAGAGTTGTTTTCTGGTAAGAAGAGTCACTATTGTGCTCCCATTGTCATACAAACGGCCAATAGCACACGCGTCTGTTCCCAGCATGTACAGTGTATTGGACTGAAGAGGATCTACTGTTCTTGTCAGGTTCCTAAGCAGAGTTGAACTAGATATGGCCATGTGTGTATTAAGCACAGTTCTTTTGTTCTGAGCAAGCTCACTGTTCTGGCCCTATAGGAAACACAGTAGAGTAGAACAGTGCTCTTTTCTCAAAAGCAGATTGTGTTTCTTGTAAGGCGAGCTAGAATTTGTTTCGCAGACCTATATGGAGTTGAATCACATGCAGTTTCTGGTCCTAAGATCAAGAGTTGTTTTTTGGTAAGGAAAGTCTCTATTGCGCTCCCATTGCCATACACAGTGCAAATAGCACTGGCGTCTGTTCCCAGCAAGTACAGTGTATCGGACTGAAGAGGAGCTACTGTTCTTCTCAGTTTCCTAAGCAGAGTTGAACAAGATATGGCCCGCGTGTTTAAGAAGCACAGTTCTTTTGTTCTGAGCAAGCTCACTGTTTGGACCCCATAGGGAACACAGTAGAGTAGAAGAGTGCTCTTTTCTCTAAAGCAGAGTGTGTTTCTTGTAAGGCGAGCTCGCGTTTGTTTCCCAGTCCTAAATGGAGTTGAGTCACAGGCAGTTTTTGGTCCTACGAGCAAGAGTTGTTTTCTGGTTAGAAGAGTCACTATTGTGCTCCAAATGCAATACACAGTGCAAATAGCACTCGCGTCTGTTCCCAGCAAGTACAGTGTATTGGACTGAATAGGAGCTACTGTTCTTGTCAGTTTCCTAAGCAGAGTTGAACTAGATATGACCCGTGTGTAGGAAGCACAATTCTTTTGTTCTGAGCAAGCTCACTGTTTTGGCCCTATAGGAAACACAATAGAGTAGAAGAGTGCTCTTTTCTCTAAAGCAGATTGTGTTTCTTGTAAGGCGAGCTAGCGTTTGTTTCCCAGTCCTAAATGGAGTTGAATCACATGCAGTTTCTGGTCCTACGAGCAAGAGTTGTTTTTTGGTAAGAAGAGTCACTATTGCGCTGCCATTGCCATACACAGGACAAATAGCACTGGCGTCTGTTCCCAGCAAGTATAGTGTATTGGACTGAAGAGGATCTACTGTTCTTGTCAGGTTCCTAAGCAGAATTGAAATAGATATGGCCGTGTGTGCAGGAAGCACAGTTGTTTTGTTCTGAGCAAGCTCTCTGTTCGGACCCCATAGGAAACACAGTAGAGTAGAATTGTGCTCTTTTCTAAAAAGCAGAGTGTGTTTCTTGTAAGGCGAGCTAGCGTTTGTTTCCCAGTCCTAAATGGAGTTGAATCCCATGCAGTTTCTGTTCCTACAAGCAAGAGTTGTTTTCTGGAAAGGAAAGTAACTATTGAGCTCCCATTGCCATACACCGTGCAAATAGCACTCGCGTCTGTTCCCAGCAAATACAGTGTATCGGACTGAAGTGGAGCTACTGTTCTTGTCAGTTTCCTAAGCAGAGTTGAACTAGATATGGTCGGTGTGTGTAGGAAGCACAGTTCTTTTGTTCTGAGCAAGCTCACTGTTCTGGCCCTATAGGAAACACAGTAGAGTAGAAGAGTGCTCTTTTCTCAAAAGCAGAGTGTGTTTCATGTAAGGCGAGCTAGCATTTGTTTCCCAGTCCTAAATGGAGTTGAATCACATGCAGTTTCTGGTCCTATGAGCAAGAGTTGTTTTCTGGTAAGGAAAGTCACTATTGCGCTCCCATTGCCATACACAGTGCAAATAGCACTCGCGTCTGTTCCAAGCACTTACAGTGTATTGGACTGAATAGGAGCTACTGTTCTTGTCAGTTTCCTAAGCAGAGTTGAACTAGATATGAGCGTGTTTGTAGGAAGCACAGTTCTTTTGTTCTGAGCAAGCTCACTGTCTGGCCCTATAGGAATCAGAGTAGAGTAGAAGAGTGCTCTTTTCTCAAAAGCAGATTGTGTTTCTTGTAAGGGGAGCTAGCATTTGTTTTCCAGTCCTATATGGAGTTGAATCCCATGCAGTTTCTGGTCCTACGAACAAGAGTTGTTTTCTGGTAAGGAAAGTCACTATTGCGCTCCCATTGCCATACACAGTGCAAATAGCACTCACGTCTGTTCCCAGCAAGTACACTGTATCAGACTGAATAGGAGCTACTGTTCTTGTCAGTTTCCTAAGCAGAGTTGAACGAGATATGTCCCGCGTGTGTAGGAAGCACAGTTCTTTTGTTCTGAGCAAGCTCACTGTTTGGACCACATAGGAAACACAGTAGAGTAGAAGAGTGCTCTTTTCTCTAAAGCAGAGTGTGTTTCTTGTAAGGCGAGCTAGCGTTTGTTTCCAAGTCCTAAATGGAGTTGAATCACATGCAGTTTCTGGTCCTACGAGCAAGAGTTGTTTTCTGGTAAGAAGAGTCACTATTGCGCTGCCATTGCCATACACAGGACAAATAGCACTGGCGTCTCTTCCCAGCAAGTACAGTGTATTGGACTGAAGAGGATCTACTGTTCTTGTCAGGTTCCTAAGCAGACTTGAACTAGATATGGCCGTGTGTGTAGGAAGCACAGTTCTTTTGTTCTGAGCAAGCTCACAGTTTGGACCCCATAGGAAACTCAGTAGAGTAGAAGAGTGCTCCTTTCTCAAAAGCAAAGTGTGTTTCATGTAAGGCAAGCTAGCATTTGTTTCCCAGTGCTAAATGGAGTTGAATCCCATGCAGTTTCTGGTCCGACGAGCAAGAGTTGTTTTATGGTAAGAAGAGTCAATATTGCGCTGCCATTGCCCTACACAGGACAAATAGCACTGGCGTCTGTTCCCAGCAAGTACAATGTATTGGACTGAAGAGGAGCTACTGTTCTTGTCAGTTTCCTAAGCAGAGCTGAACTAGATATGGTCCGTGTGTGTAGGAAGCACATTTTCTTTTGTTCTGAGCAAGCTCACTGTTTGGACCCCATAGGAAACACAGTAGAGTAGAAGAGTGCTCTTTTCTCTAAAGCAGAGTGTGTGTCTTGTAAGGCGAGCTAGTGTTTGTTTCCCAGTCCTAAATGGAGTGGAATCACATGCAGTTTCTGGTCCGACGAGCAAGAGTTGTTTTCTGGTAAGAAGAGTCACTGTTGCGCTCCAAATGCCATATACAGTGCAAATAGCATTCGCGTCTGTTTCCAGCAAGTACAGTGTATCGGACTGAATAGGAGCTACAGTTCTTGTCAGTTTCCTAAGCAGACTTGAAATAGATATGGTCCGTTGTGTAGGAAGCACAGTTCTTTTTTTCTGAGCAAGCTCACTGTTTGGATCCCATAGGAAACACAGTAGAGTAGAAGAGTGCTCTTTTCTCAAAAGCAGAGTGTGTTTCTTGTAAGGCGAGCTAGCGTTTGTTTCCCAGTCCTAAATGGAGTTGAATCCCATGCAGTTTCTGTTCCTACGAGCAAGAGTTGTTTTCTGGTAAGGAAAGTAACTATTGAGCTCCCATTGCCATACACCATGCAAATAGCACTCGCGTCTGTTCCCAGCAAATACAGTGTATCGGACTGAAGTGGAGCTACTGTTCTTGTCAGTTTCCTAAGCAGAGTTGAACTAGATATGGTCGGTGTGTGTAGGAAGCACAGTTCTTTTGTTCTGAGCAAGCTCACTGTTCTGGCCCTATAGGAAACACAGTAGAGTAGAAGAGTGCTCTTTTCTCTAAAGCAGAGTGTGTTTCTTGTAAGGAGAGCTAGCGTTTGTTTCCCAGTCCTAAATGGAGTTGAATCACATGCAGTTTCTGGTCCTACGAGCAAGAGTTGTTTTATGGTAAGAAGAGTCACTATTGCGCTGCCATT
This sequence comes from Peromyscus eremicus, assembly GCF_949786415.1. NCBI lineage: Eukaryota > Metazoa > Chordata > Mammalia > Rodentia > Cricetidae > Peromyscus > Peromyscus eremicus. The sequence goes on from NW_026735659.1 coordinate 28,525, forward strand.
GCCATACACAGGACAAATAGCACTGTTGTCTGTTCCCAGGAGTACAGTGTATTGGACTGAAGAGGACCTACTTTTCTTCTCAGGTTCCTAAGCAGAATTGAACTAGGTGTACCGGTGTGTGTAGGAATCACGTTTTTTTTTTGTTCTGAGCAAGCTCACTGTTCGGACCTCATAGGAAACACAGTAGAGTAGCATAGTGCTCTTTTCTCAAAAGCAGAGTGTATTTCTTGTAAGGCGAGCTAGCGTTTGTTTCCCAGTCCTAAATGGAGTTCAAACACAGGCAGTTTCCGGTCCTATGAGCAAGAGTTGTTTTCTGGTAAGGAAAGTTACTATTGTGCTCCCATTGCCATACACAGTGCAAATAGCACTCGCGTCTGTTCCCAGCAAGTGCAGTGTATTGGACTGAATAGGAGCTACTGTTCTTGTCAGTTTCCTAAGGAGAGTTGAACTAGATATGGTCGGTGTGTGTAGGAATCACAGTTCTTTTGTTCTGAGCAAGCTCACTGTTCTAACCCCATAGGAAACACAGTAGAGTAGAAGAGTGCTCTTTTCTCTAAAGCAGAGTGTGTTTCTTGTAAGGCGAGCTCGCGTTTGTTTCCCAGTCCTAAATGGAGTTGAGTCACAGGCAGTTTTTGGTCCTACGAACAAGAGTTGTTTTCTGGTAAGAAGAGTCACTATTGTGTTCCAAATGCCATACACAGTACAAATAGCACTCGCATCTGTTTCCATCAAGTACAGTGTATTGGACTGAATAGGAGCTACTGTTCTTGTCAGTTTCCTAAGGAGAGTTGAACTAGACATTTCCCGTGTAGGAAGCACAGTTCTTTTGTTCTGAGCACGCTCACTGTTTGGACCACATAGGAAACACAGTAGAGTAGAAGAGTGCTCTTTTCTCTAAAGCAGAGTGTGTTTCTTGTAAGGCGAGCTAGCGTTTGTTTCCAAGTCCTAAATGGAGTTGAATCACATGCAGTTTCTGGTCCTATGAGCAAGAGTTGTTTTCTGGTAAGAAGAGTCACTATTGCGCTGCCATTGCCATACACAGGACAAATAGCACTGGCGTCTCTTCCCAGCAAGTACAGTGTATTGGACTGAAGAGATTCTACTGTTCTTGTCAGGTTCCTAAGCAGACTTGAACTAGATATGGCCGTGTGTGTAGGAAGCACAGTTCTTTTGTTCTTTGCAAGCTCACTGTTTGGACCACATAGGAAACACAGTAGAGTAGAAGAGTGCTCTTTTCTCTAAAGCAGAGTGTGTTACTTTTAAGGCGAGCTAGCGTTTGTTTCGCAGTCCTAAATGGAGTTGAAGCCCATGCAGTTTCTGGTACTACGAGCAAGAGTTGTTTTCTGGTAAAAAGAGTCACTATTGTGCTGCCATTGCCATACACAGGACAAATAGCACTGGCGTCTGTTCGCAGCAAGTACAGTGTATTGGACTGAAGAGGATCTACTGTTCATGTCAGGTTCCTAAGCAGACTTGAACTAGATATGGCCGTGTGTGTAGGAAGCACAGTTTTTTTGTTCTGAGCAAGCTCACTTTTCAAAACACATAGGAAACACAGTAGAGTAGAAGAGTGCTGTTTTCTCAAAAGCAGAGTGTGTTTCTTGGACGTCGAGCTAGCATTTGTTTCCCAGTCCTAAATGGAGTTGAGTAACATGCAGTTTTTTGTCCTACGAGCAAGAGTTGTTTTCTGGTAAGACAAGTCACTATTGGGCTCCAATTGCCATACACAGTGCAAATAGCACTCGCGTCTGTTCCCAGCAAGTACATTGTATCAGACTGAAGAGGAGCTACTGTTCTTGTCAGTTTTCTAAGCAGAGTGGAACTAGTTATTGCCCGTGTGTAGGAAGAACAGCTCTTTTGTTCTGAGCAAGCTCACTGTTCTGGCCCTATAGGAAACACAGTAGAGTAGAAGAGTGCTCTTTCCTCTAAAGCAGAGTGTGTTTCTTGTAAGGCGAGCTAGCGTTTGTTTTGAAGTCCTAAATGGAGTTGAATCACATGCAGTTTCTAGTCCTACGAGCAAGAGTTGTTTTATGGTAAGAAGAGTCACTTTTGTGCTGCCATTGCCATACACAGGACAAATAGCACTGGCGTCTGTTCCCAGCAAGTACAGTGTATTGGACTGAAGAGGATCTACTGTTCTTGTCAGGTTCCTAAGCAGAATTGAACTAGATATGGCCGTGTGTGTAGGAAGCACAGTTCTTTTGTTCTGAGCAAGTTCAGTGTTCGGACTCCATAGGAAACACAGTAGAGTAGAAGAGTGCTCTTTTCTCAAAAGCAGAGTGTGTTTCTTGTAAGGCGAGCTAGCGTTTGTCTCCCAGTCCTAAATGGAGTTGAGTCACAGGCAGTTTTTTGTCCTACGAGCAAGAGTTGTTTTCTGGTAAGACGAGTCACCATTGTGCTCCAATTGCCATACACAGTGCAAATAGCACTCGCGTCTCTTCCCCGTAAGTACAGTGTTTTGGACTGAAGAGGAGCTACTGTTCTTGTCAGTTTCCTAAGCAGAGTTGAACTAGATATGGCCCTTGTGTGTAGGAAGCACAGTTCTTTTGTTCTGAGCAAGCTCACTGTTCGCAACCATAGGAAACACAGTAGAGTAGAAGAGTGCTCTTTTCTCAAAAGCAGAGTGTGTTTCATGTAAGGCGAGCTAGCATTTGTTTCCAAGACCTAAATGGAGTTGAATCACATGGAGTTTCTGGTCCTACGAGCAAGAGTTGTTTTATCGTAAGGAAAGTAACTATTGTGCTCCCATTGCCCTACACAAGGCAAATAGCACTCGCGTCTTTTCCCAGCAAGTTCAGTGTATTGGACTGAAGAGGAGCTACTGTTCTTGTCAGTTTACTAATCAGAGTTGAACTACATATGGTCCGTGTGTGTAGGAAGCACAGTTCTTTTGTTCTGAGCAAGCTCACTGTTTGGACCCCATAGGAAACACAGTAGAGTAGAAGAGTGCTCTTTTCTCTAAAGCAGAGTGTGTTTCTTGTAAGGCGAGCTACCGTTTGTTTCCCAGTCCTAAATGGAGTGGAATCACATGCAGTTTCTGGTCCTATGACCAAGAGTTGTTTTCTGGTAAAGAAAGTAACTATTGCGCTCCCATTGCCATACACAGTGCAAATAGCCCTCCCGTCTGTTCCCAGCAAGTACAGTGTATTGGACTGAAGAGGAGCTACTGTTCTTCTTAGTTTCCTAAGAAGAGTTGAACTAGGTATGGCCCGTGTATGTAGGATGCACAGTTCTTTTGTTCTGAGCAAGCTCACTGTTCTGGCCCTATAGGAAGCACAGTAGAGGAGAAGAGTGCTCTTTTCTCAAAAGCAGAGTGTGTTTCTTGGAAGTCGAGCTAGCGTTTGTTTCCCAGTCCTAAATGGAGTTGAGTCCCATGTAGTTTTTGGTCCTACGAGCAAGAGTTGTTTTATGGTAAGAAGAGTCACTATTGTGCTCCAATTGCCATACACAGTGCAAATAGCACTCGCGTCTGTTCCCCGCAAGTAAAGTGTATTGGACTGAAGAGGATCTACTGTTCTTGTCAGGTTCCTAAGCAGACTTGAACTAGATATGGCCGTGTGTGTAGGAAGCACAGTTTTTTTGTTCTGAGCAAGCTCACTTTTCGGAACACATAGGAAACACAGTAGAGTAGAAGAGTGCTCTTTTCTCTAAAGCAGAGTGTGTTTCTTGGAAGTCAAGCTAGCGTTTGTTTCCCAGTCCTAAATGGAGTTGAGTCACATGCAGTTTTTTGTCCTACGAGCAAGAGTTTTTTTTCTGGTAAGACAAGTCACTATAAGGCTCCAATTGCCATACACAGTGCAAATAGCACTTGCGTATGTTCCCCGCAAGTACAGTGTATTGGACTGAATAGGAGCTACTGTTCTTGTCAGTTTCCTAAGCAGAGTTGAACTAGATATGGCCCGTGTGTAGGAAGCACAGTTCTTTTGTTCTTAGCAAGCTCACTGTTCGGACCCCATAGGAAGCACAGTAGAGTAGAAGAGTGCTCTTTTCTCAAAAGCAGAGTGTGTTTCATGTAAGGCGAGCTAGCATTTGTTTCCCAATCCTAAATGGATTTGAATCACATGCAGTTACTGGTCCTACGAGCAAGAGTTGTTTTCTGGTAAGGAAAGTCACTATTGTGCTCCCATTGCCATACACAGTGCAAATAGGATCGTGTCTGTTCCCAGCAAGTACAGTGTATTGGACGGAAGAGGATCTACTGTTCTTGTCAGTTTCCTAAGCAGAGTTGAACTAGTTATGGCCCTGTGTAGGAAGCACAGTTCTTTTGTTCTGAGCAAGATCACTGTTCTGGCCCTATAGGAAATACAGTAGAGTAGAAGAGTGCTCTTTTCTCTAAAGCAGAGTGTGTTTCTTGTAAGGTGAGCTAGCTTTTGTTTCCCAGTCCTAAATGAGGTTGAATTACATGCAGTTTCTGGTCCTACGAGCAAGAGTTGTTTTATGGTAAGAAGAGTCACTATTGCGCTGCCATTGCCATACACAGTGCAAATAGCACTCGCGTCTTTTTTCAGTAAGTACAGTGTATTGGACTGAATAGGAGCTACTGTTCTTGTCAGTTTCCTAAGCAGAGTTGAACTAGATATGGGCCGTGTGTGTAGGAAGCACAGTTCTTTTGTTCTGAGCAAGCTCACTGTTTGGACCCCATAGGAAACACAGTAGAGTAGAAGAGTGCTCTTTTCTCTAAAGCAGAGTGTGTTTCTTGTAAGGCAAGCTACCGTTTGTTTCCCAGTCCTAAATGGAGTGGAATCACATGCAGTTTCTCTTACTACGAGCAAGGGTTGTTTTCTGGTAATAAGAGTCACTATTGCGCTGCCATTGCCATAGTACTGGCGTCTGTTCCCAGCAAGTACAGTGTATTGGACTGAAGAGGATATACTGTTCTTGTCACGCTCCTAAGCAGACTTGAACTAGATATGGTTGTGTGAGTAGGAAGTACAGTTTTTTTGTTCTGAGCCAGCTCACTGTTTGGAACACATAGGAAACACAGTAGAGTAGAAGAGTACTCTTTTCTCAAAAGCAGAGTGTGTTTCATGTATGCGAGCTAGCATTTGTTTCCCAGTCCTAAATGGAGTTGAATCACATGCAGTTTCTGGTCCTACGAGCAAGAGTTGTTTTCTGGTAAAGAAAGTAACTATTGCGCTCCCATTGCCATACACAGTGCAAATAGCACTCGTGTCTTTTCCCAGCAAGTACAGTGTATTGGACTGAATAGGAGCTACTGTTCTTGTCAGTTTCCTAAGCAGAGTTGAACTAGATATGGGCCGTGTGTGTAGGAAGCACAGTTCTTTTGTTCTGAGCAAGCTCACTGTTCGGACCCCATAGGAAACACAGTAGAGGAGAAGAGTGCTCTTTTCTCAAAAGCTGAGTGTGTTTCTTGTAAGGCAAGCTAGCATTTGTTTCCCAGTCCTAAATGGATTTGAGTCACATGCAGTTTCTGGTCCTAAGAACAAGAGTTGTTTTCTGGAAAGGAAAGTCAATATTGCGCGCCCATTGCCTTACACAAGGCAAATAGCACTCCCGTCTTTTCCCAGCAAGTACAGTGTATTGGACTGAATAGGAGTTACTGTTCTTGTCAGTTTCCTAAGTAGAGTTGAACTAGATATGGCCCGTGTGTGTAGGAAGCACAGTTCTTTTGTTCTGAGCAAGCTCACTGTTCTGGCCCTATAGGAAACACAGCAGAGTAGAAGAGTGCTCTTTTCTCTAAAGCAGAGTGTGTTTCTTGTAAGGTGAGCTAGCTTTTGTTTCCCAGTCCTAAATGGAGTTGAATTACATGCAGTTTCTGGTCCTACGAGCAAGAGTTGTTTTATGGTAAGAAGAGTCACTATTGCGCTGCCATTGCCATACACAGTGCAAATAGCACTCGCGTCTTTTTTCAGTAAGTACAGTGTATTGGACTGAATAGGAGCTACTGTTCTTGTCAGTTTCCTAAGCAGAGTTGAACTAGATATGGGCCGTGTGTGTAGGAAGCACAGTTCTTTTGTTCTGAGCAAGCTCACTGTTTGGACCCCATAGGAAACACAGTAGAGTAGAAGAGTGCTCTTTTCTCTAAAGCAGAGTGTGTTTCTTGTAAGGCAAGCTACCGTTTGTTTCCCAGTCCTAAATGGAGTGGAATCACATGCAGTTTCTCGTACTACGAGCAAGGGTTGTTTTCTGGTAAGAAGAGTCACTATTGCGCTGCCATTGCCATAGTACTGGCGTCTGTTCCCAGCAAGTACAGTGTATTGGACTGAAGAGGATATACTGTTCTTGTCACATTCCTAAGCAGACTTGAACTAGATATGGCCGTGTGAGTAGGAAGTACAGTTTTTTTGTTCTGAGCCAGCTCACTGTTTGGAACACATAGGAAACACAGTAGAGTAGAAGAGTGCTCTTTTCTCAAAAGTAGAGTGTGTTTCATGTAAGGCGACCTAGCATTTGTTTCCCACTCCTAAGTGGAGTTGAATCACATGCAGTTTCTGGTCCTACGATCAATAGTTGTTTTCTGGTAAGGAAAGTCACTATTGTGCTCCCATTGCCGTAAACAGTACAAAAAGCACTCGCGTCTGTTCCCAGCAAGTACAGTGTATAGGACTGAAGAGGAGCTACTGTTCTTGTCAGTTTCCTAAGCAGAGTTGAACTAGATATGGCCCGTGTGTGTAGGAAGCACAGTTATTTTGTTCTGTGCAAACTCACTGTTCGGACCGCATAGGAAACACAGTAGAGTAGAAGAGTACTCTTTTCTCAAAAGCAGAGTGTGTTTCATGTATGCGAGCTAGCATTTGTTTCCCAGTCCTAAATGGAGTTGAATCACATGCAGTTTCTGGTCCTACGAGCAAGAGTTGTTTTCTGGTAAGGAAAGTAACTATTGCGCTCCCATTGCCATACACAGTGCAAATAGCACTCGTGTCTTTTCCCAGCAAGTACAGTGTATTGGACTGAATAGGAGCTACTGTTCTTGTCAGTTTCCTAAGCAGAGTTGAACTAGATATGGGCCGTGTGTGTAGGAAGCACAGTTCTTTTGTTCTGAGCAAGCTCACTGTTTGGACTCCATAGGATACACAGTAGAGTAGAAGAGTGCTCTTTTCTCAAAAGCAGAGTGTGTTTCATGTAAGGCGAGCTAGCGTTTGTTTCCCAGTCCTAAATGGAGTTGAGTCACATGCATTTTTTTGTCCAACGAGCAAGAGTTGTTTTCTGGTAAGACGAGTCACTATTGTGCTCCAATGCCATACACAGTACAAATAGCACTCGCGTCTGTTCCCCGCAAGTACAGTGTATTGGACTGAAGAGGAGCTACTGTTCTTGTCAGTTTCCTAAGCAGAGTTGAACGAGATATGGCCCATGTGTAGGAAGCACAGTTCTTTTGTTCTGAGCAAGCTCACTCTTCTGGCCCTTTAGGAAACACAGTAGAGTAGAAGAGTGCTCTTTTCTCTAATGCAGAGTGTGTTTCTTGTAAAGCGAGCTAGTGTTTGTTTCCCAGTCCTAAATGGAGTTGAGTCACATGCAGTTTTTGGTCCTATGAGCAAGAGTTGTTTTCTGGTAAGACAAGTCACTATTGTGCTCCAATTGCCATACACAGTGCACATAGCACTCGCGTCTGTTCTCAGCAAGTACAGTGTATCGGACTGAAGAGGAGCTGCTGTTCTTGTCAGTTTCCTAAGCAGAGTTCAACTAGATATGGCCCGTGTGTTTAGGAAGCACAGTTATTATGTTCTGAGCAAGCTCACTGTTCTGGTCCTACAGGAAACACAGTAGAGTAGAAGAGTGCTTTTTTCTCTAAAGCAGAGTGTGTTTCTTGCAAGGCGAGCTCGCGTTTGTTTCCCAGTCCTAAATGGAGTTGAATCACAGACAGTTTTTGGTCCTACGAGCAAGAAATGTTTTCTGGTAAGGAAAGTCATTATTGTGCTCCCATTGCCATACACAGTGCACATAGCACATGCGTCTGTTCCCAGAAAGTACAGTGTATTGGACTGAAGAGGAGCTACTGTTCTTGTCAGGTTCCTAAGCAGAGTTGTACTAGATATGGCCCGTGTTTGTAGGAAGCACAGTTCTTATGTTCTGAGCAAGCTCACTGTTCTGGCCCTATAGGAAACACAGTAGAGTAGAAGAGTGCTCTTTTCTCTAAAGCAGAGTGTGTTTCTTGTAAGGCGAGCTAGCGTTTGTTTCCCAGTCCTAAATGGAGTTGAGTCACATGCAATTTCTGGTCCTACGAGCAAGAGTTGTTTTCTGGTAAGAAGAGTCACTATTGCGCTGCCATTGCCATACACAGGACAAATAGCACTGGCGTCTGTTCCCCGCAAGTAAAGTGTATTGGACTGAAGAGGAGCTACTGTTCTTGTCAGTTTCCTAAGCAGAGTTGAACTAGATATGTCCCGTGTGTGTAGGAAGCACAGTTCTTTTGTTCTGAGCAAGCTCACTGTTCAGACCCCATAGGAAACACAGTAGAGTAGAAGAGTGCTCTTTTCTAAAAAGCAGAGTGTATTTCATGTAAGGCCAGCTAGCATTTGTTTCCCAGTCCTAAATGGAGTTGAATCACATGCAGTTTTTGGTCCTACGAGCAAGAGTTGTTTTCTGGTAAGGAAAGTCAATATTGTGCTCCCATTGCCATACACAGTGCAAGTAGCACTCGCGTCTGTTCCCAGAAAGTACAGTGTATCGGACTGAAGAGGAGATACTGTTCTTGTCAGTTTCCTAAGCAGAGTTGAACTAGATATGGCCCATGTGTAGGAAGCACAGTTCTTTTGTTCTGAGCAAGCTCACTGATTGGACCCCATAGGAAACACAGTAGAGTAGAAGTGTGCTCTTTTCTCAAAAGCAGAGTGTGTTTATTGAAAGCGAGCTAGTGTTTGTTTCCCAGTCAGAAATTTAATTGAATCCCTTGCAGTTTCTGGTCCTACGAGCAAGGGATTTTTCTGGTAAGAAGAGTCACTATTGCGCTCCCATTGCCATAAACAGTGCAAATAGCACTGGCATCTGTTCCATGCATGTACAGAGTATTGGACTGAAGAGCAGCTACTGTTCTTGTCAGTTTCCTAAGCAGAGTTGAACTAGATATGGCCCCTGTGTGTAGGAAGTACAGTTCTTTTGTTCTGAGCAAGTTCACTGTTCTGGCCCTATTGGAAACACAGTAGAGTAGAAGAGTGCTCTTTTCTCAAAAGCAGAGTGTGTTTCTTGTAAGGCAAGCTAGCGTTTCTTTCCCAGTCCTAAATGGAGTTGTGCCTCATGCAGTTTCTGGTCCTATGAGCAAGAGTTGTCTTCTGGTAAGGAGAGTGACTATTGCGCTCCCTTTGTCATACACAGGGCAAATAGCACTGGTGTCTGTTCCCAGCAATTGCAGTGTATTTGACTGAAGAGCGTATACTATTCTCGTCAGTTTCCTAAGCAGAATTGAATTAGATACGGCCCGTGTGTGTAGGAAGCACAGTCCTATTGTTCTGAGCTAGCTCATTGTTCTGGCCATAGAGGAAACACAGTAGAGTAGAAGAGTGCTCTTTTCTCAAAAGCAGAGTGTGTTTCTTGTGAGCAGAGCTAGCGTTTGTTTCCCAGTCCTAAATGGAGGTGAGTCACATGCGTTTGTGGTCCTAAGAGCAAGAGTTGTTTTCTGGTAAGAAGAGTCACTATTGCGCTCTCATTGCCATACAGAGTACAAATAGCACTCGCGTCTCTTCCCAGCAAGTACAGTGTATTAGACTGAAGAGGAGCTACTGTTCTTGTCAGTAACCTAAGCAAAGTTGAATTAGATATGGCCCATGTGTGTAGGAAGCACAGTTCTTTTGTTCTGAGCAAGCTCACTGTTTGGACCCCATAGGAAACCCAGTAGAGTAGATGAGTGCTCTTTTCTCAAAAGCAGAGTGTGTTTCTTGTAGGCGAGCTAGCGTTTGTTTCCCAGTCCTAAATGGAGTTGAATCCCATGCAGTTTCTGTTCCTACGAGCAAGAGTTGTTTTCTGGTAAGAAGAATCACTATTGTGCTCTCAATGTCATACACAGGGCAAATAGCATTGTCGTCGGTTCCCAGCATGTACAGTGTATTGGACTGAAGAGAATCTACTGTTCTTGTCAGGTTCCTAAGCAGAATTGAACTAGATATGGTCGTGTGTGTAGGAAGCACAGTTCTTTTTTTCTGAGCAAGTTCACTGTTCTGGCCCTAAAGGAAACACAGTAGAGTAGAAGAGTGCTCTTTTCTCAAAAGCAGAGTGTGTTTCTTTAAGGCGAGCTAGCATTTCTTTCCCAGTCCTAAATGGAGTTGAGTCACTTGCAGTTTCTGGTCCTACGAGCAAGAGTTGTTTTCTGGTAAGAAGAGTCACTATTGCGCTCCCATTGTCATACAGAGGGCAAAAAGCACTGGTGCCTGTTCCCAGCATGTGCAGTGTATTTGACTGGAGGGTATACTGTTCTTGTCAGTTTCCTAAGCTGAATTGAACTAGATATGGCCGTGTATGTAGGAAGCACTGTTCTTTTGTTCTGAGCATGCTCACTGTTCGGACCCCATAGGAAACACAGTAGAGTAGAAGAGTGATCTTTTCTCTAAAGCAGAGTGTGTTTCTTGTAAGGCGAGCTAGCGTTTGTTTCCCAGACATAAATGGAGTTGAATCACATGCAGTTTCTGGTCCTACAAGCAAGAGATGTTTTCTGGTAGGGAAAGTGACTATTGCAATCTCATTGACCTACACAGTTCAAATAGCAGTTGCTTCTGTTCCCAGCAAGTACAGTGTATTGGACTGAAGAGGAGCTACTGTTCTTGTCAGTTTACTAAGCAGAGTTGAAATAGCTATGGCCCGTGTGTGTAGGAAGCACAGGTCTTTTGTTCTTAGCAAGCTCACTGTTCGGACCCCATAGGAAACACAGTAGAGTAGATGAGTGCTCTTTTCTCAAAAGCAGAGTGTGTTTCTTGTAGGCGAGCTAGCGTTTGTTTCCCAGTCCTAAATGGAGTTGAATCCCATGCAGTTTCTGGTCCTACGAGCAAGAGTTGTTTTCTGGTAAGAAGAATCACTATTGCGCTCACAATGTCATACACAGTACAAATAGCTTTGGCGTCGGTTCCCAGCAAGTACAGTGTATTGGACTGAAGAGGACCTACTGTTCTTGTCAGTTTCCTAAGCAGAGTTGAACTAGATATGGCCCTTGTGTGTAGGAAGCATAGTTATTTTTTTCTAAGCAAGCTCACTGTTCGGACCCCATAGGAAACACAGTAGTGTAGAGGAGTGCTCTTTTCTCAAAAGCAGAGTGTGTTTCTTGTAAGGCGGGCTAGCGTTTTTTTCCCAGTCCTATATGGGGTTGAATCCCATGCAGTTTCTGGTCCTACGAGCAAGAGTTGTTTTCTGGTAAGAAGAGTCACTATTGTGCTCCCATTGTCATACACAGGGCAAATAGCACTGGCGTCGGTTCCCAGCAAGTACAGTGCATTGGACTGAAGAGGATCTACTGTTCTTGTCAGTTTCCTAAGCAGAATTGAACTAGATATGGCCGTGTGTGTAGGAGGCACAGTTCTCTTGTTCTGATCAAGCTCACTGTTCTGGCCCTATAGGAAACACAGTAGAGTAGAAGAGTGCTCTTTTCTCAAAAGCAGAGTGTGTTTCTTGTAAGGCGAGCTAGCGTTTGTTTCCCAGTACTAAATGGAGTTGAATCACTTGCAGTTTCTGGTCCTATGAGCAAGAGTTGTTTTCTGGTAAGGAAAGTCACTATTGCGCTCCCATTGCCATACATAGTGCAAATAGCACTCGCGTCTGTTCCCAGCAAGTACAGTGTATTGGACTGAAGAGGAGCTACTGTTCTTGTCATTTTCCTAAGAGGAGTTGAACTAGATATGGCCCGTGTGTGTAGGAAACACATTTCTTTTTTTCTGAGAAAGCACACTGTGCGGACACCATAGGAAACACAGTAGAGTAGATGAGTGCTCTTTTCTCAAAATTAGATTGTGTTCCTTGAAAGGCGAGCTAGTATTTACTTCCCAGTCAGAAATGGAGTTGAATCCCATGCAGTTTCTGGTCCTACGAGTAAGAGTTGTTTTCTGGTAAGAAGAGTCACTATTGTGCTCCCATTGCCATACACAGTGCAAATAGCACTTGCGTCTGTTCCCAGCAAGTACAGTGTATTGGACTGAAGAGGAGCTACTGTTCTTGTCACTTTCCTAAGCAGAGTTGAACCAGATATGGCCCGTGTGTGTAGTAAGCACAGTTCTTTTGTTCTGAGCAAGCTCACTGTTCAGACACCATAGGAAACACAGTAGAGTAGAAGAGTGCTCTTTTCTCAAAAGTAGAGTGTGTTTCTTGTAAGGCGAGCTAGCATTTTTTTCCCAGTCCTAAATGGAGTTGAATCACATGCAGTTTCTGGTCCTACGAGCAAGAGTTGTTTTCTGGTAAGAATAGTCAATATTGCGCACCCATTGTCATACACAGGGCAAATAGCACTTGCGTCTGTTGCCAGCAAGTACAGTGTATTGGACTGAAGAGGAGCTACTGTTCCTGTCAGTTTCCTAAGCAGAGTTGAACCAGATATGGCCCGTGTGTGTAGGAAGCACAGGTCTTTTGTTCTGAGCAAGCTCACAGTTCGGACCCCGTAGGAAACACAATAGAGTAGAAGAGTGCTTTTTTCTCAAAAGCAGAGTGTGTTCCTTGTAAGGCGAGCTAGCATGTGTTTCCCAGCCCTAAATGGAGTTGAATCACATCCAGTTTCTGGTCCTATGAGCAAGAGTTGTTTTCTGGTAAGGAAAGTCACTATTGCACTCCCATTCCCATACATAGTGCAAATATCACTCGCGTCTGTTCCCAGCAAGTACAGTGTATTGGACTGAAGAGGAGCTACTGTTCTTGTCATTTTCATAAGAGGAGTTGAACCAGATATATCCCATGTGTGTAGGAAGCACAGTTCTTTTGTTCTGAGAAAGCACACTATGCGGACATCATAGGAAACACAGTAGAGTAGATGAGTGCTCTATTCTCCAAATTTGATTGTTTTTCTTGAAAGTCGAGCTAGTGTTTGTTTCCCAGTCAGAAATGGAGTTGAGTCCCATGGAGTTTCTGGTACTACGAGCAAATTTGTTTTCTGGTAAGAAGAGTCACTATTGCGCTCCCATTGCCCTACACAGTGCACTCGCGTCTGTTCCCAGCAAGTACAGTGTATTGGACTGAAGAGCAGCTACTGTTCTTGTCAGTTTCCTAAGCAGAGTTGAACTAGATATGGCCCGTGTGTAGGAAGCACAGTTCTTTTGTTCTGAGCAAGCTCACAGTTCGGACCCCGTAGGAAACACAATAGAGTAGAAGAGTGCCCTTTTCTCAAATGCAGAGTGTGTTTCTTGTAGGGCGAGCTAGCGTTTGTTTCCCAGACATAAATGGAGTTGAATCACATGCAGTTTCTGGTCCTACAAGCAAGAGATGTTTTCTGGTAGGGAAAGTGACTATTGCAATCTCATTGACCTACACAGTTCAAATAGCAGTTGCTTCTGTTCCCAGCAAGTACAGTGTATTGGACTGAAGAGGAGCTACTGTTCTTGTCAGTTTACTAAGCAGAGTTGAACTAGCTATGGCCCGTGTGTGTAGGAAGCACAGGTCTTTTGTTCTTAGCAAGCTCACTGTTCGGACCCCATAGGAAACACAGTAGAGTAGATGAGTGCTCTTTTCTCAAAAGCAGAGTGTGTTTCTTGTAGGCGAGCTAGCGTTTGTTTCCCAGTCCTAAATGGAGTTGAATCCCATGCAGTTTCTGGTCCTACGAGCAAGAGTTGTTTTCTGGTAAGAAGAATCACTATTGCACTCACAATGTCATACACAGTGCAAATAGCTTTGGCGTCGGTTCCCAGCAAGTACAGTGTATTGGACTGAAGAGGACCTACTGTTCTTGTCAGTTTCCTAAGCAGAGTTGAACTAGATATGGCCCTTGTGTGTAGGAAGCATAGTTATTTTTTTCTAAGCAAGCTCACTGTTCGGACCCCATAGGAAACACAGTAGTGTAGAGGAGTGCTCTTTTCTCAAAAGCAGAGTGTGTTTCTTGTAAGGCAGGCTAGCGTTTTTTTCCCAGTCCTATATGGAGTTGAATCCCATGCAGTTTCTGGTCCTACGAGCAAGAGTTGTTTTCTGGTAAGAAGAGTCACTATTGTGCTCCCATTGTCATACACAGGGCAAATAGCACTGGCGTCGGTTCCCAGCAAGTACAGTGCATTGGACTGAAGAGGATCTACTGTTCTTGTCAGTTTCCTAAGCAGAATTGAACTAGATATGGCCGTGTGTGTAGGAGGCACAGTTCTCTTGTTCTGATCAAGCTCACTGTTCTGGCCCTATAGGAAACACAGTAGAGTAGAAGAGTGCTCTTTTCTCAAAAGCAGAGTGTGTTTCTTGTAAGGCGAGCTAGCGTTTGTTTCCCAGTACTAAATGGAGTTGAATCACTTGCAGTTTCTGGTCCTATGAGCAAGAGTTGTTTTCTGGTAAGGAAAGTCACTATTGCGCTCCCATTGCCATACATAGTGCAAATAGCACTCGCGTCTGTTCCCAGCAAGTACAGTGTATTGGACTGAAGAGGAGCTACTGTTCTTGTCATTTTCCTAAGAGGAGTTGAACTAGATATGGCCCGTGTGTGTAGGAAACACATTTCTTTTTTTCTGAGAAAGCACACTGTGCGGACACCATAGGAAACACAGTAGAGTAGATGAGTGCTCTTTTCTCAAAATTGGATTGTGTTCCTTGAAAGGCGAGCTAGTATTTACTTCCCAGTCAGAAATGGAGTTGAATCCCATGCAGTTTCTGGTCCTACGAGTAAGAGTTGTTTTCTGGTAAGAAGAGTCACTATTGTGCTCCCATTGCCATACACAGTGCAAATAGCACTTGCGTCTGTTCCCAGCAAGTACAGTGTATTGGACTGAAGAGGAGCTACTGTTCTTGTCACTTTCCTAAGCAGAGTTGAACCAGATATGGCCCGTGTGTGTAGTAAGCACAGTTCTTTTGTTCTGAGCAAGCTCACTGTTCAGACACCATAGGAAACACAGTAGAGTAGAAGAGTGCTCTTTTCTCAAAAGTAGAGTGTGTTTCTTGTAAGGCGAGCTAGCATTTTTTTCCCAGTCCTAAATGGAGTTGAATCACATGCAGTTTCTGGTCCTACGAGCAAGAGTTGTTTTCTGGTAAGTATAGTCAATATTGCGCACCCATAGTCATACCCAGGGCAAATAGCACTTGCGTCTGTTGCCAGCAAATACAGTGTATTGGACTGAAGAGGAGCTACTGTTCCTGTCAGTTTCCTAAGCAGAGTTGAACCAGATATGGCCCGTGTGTGTAGGAAGCACAGGTCTTTTGTCCTGAGCAAGCTCACAGTTCGGACCCCGTAGGAAACACAATAGAGTAGAAGAGTGCTTTTTTCTCAAAAGCAGAGTGTGTTCCTTGTAAGGCGAGCTAGCATGTGTTTCCCAGCCCTAAATGGAGTTGAATCACATCCAGTTTCTGGTCCTATGAGCAAGAGTTGTTTTCTGGTAAGGAAAGTCACTATTGCACTCCCATTCCCATACATAGTGCAAATATCACTCGCGTCTGTTCCCAGCAAGTACAGTGTATTGGACTGAAGAGGAGCTACTGTTCTTGTCATTTTCATAAGAGGAGTTGAACCAGATATATCCCATGTGTGTAGGAAGCACAGTTCTTTTGTTCTGAGAAAGCACACTATGCGGACATCATAGGAAACACAGTAGAGTAGATGAGTGCTCTATTCTCCAAATTTGATTGTTTTTCTTGAAAGTCGAGCTAGTGTTTGTTTCCCAGTCAGAAATGGAGTTGAGTCCCATGGAGTTTCTGGTACTACGAGCAAATTTGTTTTCTGGTAAGAAGAGTCACTATTGCGCTCCCATTGCCCTACACAGTGCACTCGCGTCTGTTCCCAGCAAGTACAGTGTATTGGACTGAAGAGCAGCTACTGTTCTTGTCAGTTTCCTAAGCAGAGTTGAACTAGATATGGCCCGTGTGTAGGAAGCACAGTTCTTTTGTTCTGAGCAAGCTCACAGTTCGGACCCCGTAGGAAACACAATAGAGTAGAAGAGTGCCCTTTTCTCAAATGCAGAGTGTGTTTCTTGTAGGGCGAGCTAGCGTTTGTTTCCCAGACATAAATGGAGTTGAATCACATGCAGTTTCTGGTCCTACAAGCAAGAGATGTTTTCTGGTAGGGAAAGTGACTATTGCAATCTCATTGACCTACACAGTTCAAATAGCAGTTGCTTCTGTTCCCAGCAAGTACAGTGTATTGGACTGAAGAGGAGCTACTGTTCTTGTCAGTTTACTAAGCAGAGTTGAACTAGCTATGGCCCGTGTGTGTAGGAAGCACAGGTCTTTTGTTCTTAGCAAGCTCACTGTTCGGACCCCATAGGAAACACAGTAGAGTAGATGAGTGCTCTTTTCTCAAAAGCAGAGTGTGTTTCTTGTAGGCGAGCTAGCGTTTGTTTCCCAGTCCTAAATGGAGTTGAATCCCATGCAGTTTCTGGTCCTACGAGCAAGAGTTGTTTTCTGGTAAGAAGAATCACTATTGCACTCACAATGTCATACACAGTGCAAATAGCTTTGGCGTCGGTTCCCAGCAAGTACAGTGTATTGGACTGAAGAGGACCTACTGTTCTTGTCAGTTTCCTAAGCAGAGTTGAACTAGATATGGCCCTTGTGTGTAGGAAGCATAGTTATTTTTTTCTAAGCAAGCTCACTGTTCGGACCCCATAGGAAACACAGTAGTGTAGAGGAGTGCTCTTTTCTCAAAAGCAGAGTGTGTTTCTTGTAAGGCAGGCTAGCGTTTTTTTCCCAGTCCTATATGGAGTTGAATCCCATGCAGTTTCTGGTCCTACGAGCAAGAGTTGTTTTCTGGTAAGAAGAGTCACTATTGTGCTCCCATTGTCATACACAGGGCAAATAGCACTGGCGTCGGTTCCCAGCAAGTACAGTGCATTGGACTGAAGAGGATCTACTGTTCTTGTCAGTTTCCTAAGCAGAATTGAACTAGATATGGCCGTGTGTGTAGGAGGCACAGTTCTCTTGTTCTGATCAAGCTCACTGTTCTGGCCCTATAGGAAACACAGTAGAGTAGAAGAGTGCTCTTTTCTCAAAAGCAGAGTGTGTTTCTTGTAAGGCGAGCTAGCGTTTGTTTCCCAGTACTAAATGGAGTTGAATCACTTGCAGTTTCTGGTCCTATGAGCAAGAGTTGTTTTCTGGTAAGGAAAGTCACTATTGCGCTCCCATTGCCATACATAGTGCAAATAGCACTCGCGTCTGTTCCCAGCAAGTACAGTGTATTGGACTGAAGAGGAGCTACTGTTCTTGTCATTTTCCTAAGAGGAGTTGAACTAGATATGGCCCGTGTGTGTAGGAAACACATTTCTTTTTTTCTGAGAAAGCACACTGTGCGGACACCATAGGAAACACAGTAGAGTAGATGAGTGCTCTTTTCTCAAAATTGGATTGTGTTCCTTGAAAGGCGAGCTAGTATTTACTTCCCAGTCAGAAATGGAGTTGAATCCCATGCAGTTTCTGGTCCTACGAGTAAGAGTTGTTTTCTGGTAAGAAGAGTCACTATTGTGCTCCCATTGCCATACACAGTGCAAATAGCACTTGCGTCTGTTCCCAGCAAGTACAGTGTATTGGACTGAAGAGGAGCTACTGTTCTTGTCACTTTCCTAAGCAGAGTTGAACCAGATATGGCCCGTGTGTGTAGTAAGCACAGTTCTTTTGTTCTGAGCAAGCTCACTGTTCAGACACCATAGGAAACACAGTAGAGTAGAAGAGTGCTCTTTTCTCAAAAGTAGAGTGTGTTTCTTGTAAGGCGAGCTAGCATTTTTTTCCCAGTCCTAAATGGAGTTGAATCACATGCAGTTTCTGGTCCTACGAGCAAGAGTTGTTTTCTGGTAAGTATAGTCAATATTGCGCACCCATAGTCATACCCAGGGCAAATAGCACTTGCGTCTGTTGCCAGCAAATACAGTGTATTGGACTGAAGAGGAGCTACTGTTCCTGTCAGTTTCCTAAGCAGAGTTGAACCAGATATGGCCCGTGTGTGTAGGAAGCACAGGTCTTTTGTCCTGAGCAAGCTCACAGTTCGGACCCCGTAGGAAACACAATAGAGTAGAAGAGTGCTTTTTTCTCAAAAGCAGAGTGTGTTCCTTGTAAGGCGAGCTAGCATGTGTTTCCCAGCCCTAAATGGAGTTGAATCACATCCAGTTTCTGGTCCTATGAGCAAGAGTTGTTTTCTGGTAAGGAAAGTCACTATTGCACTCCCATTCCCATACATAGTGCAAATATCACTCGCGTCTGTTCCCAGCAAGTACAGTGTATTGGACTGAAGAGGAGCTACTGTTCTTGTCATTTTCATAAGAGGAGTTGAACCAGATATATCCCATGTGTGTAGGAAGCACAGTTCTTTTGTTCTGAGAAAGCACACTATGCGGACATCATAGGAAACACAGTAGAGTAGATGAGTGCTCTATTCTCCAAATTTGATTGTTTTTCTTGAAAGTCGAGCTAGTGTTTGTTTCCAAGTCAGAAATGGAGTTGAGTCCCATGCAGTTTCTGGTACTACGAGCAAATTTGTTTTCTGGTAAGAAGAGTCACTATTGCGCTCCCATTGCCCTACACAGTGCACTCGCGTCTGTTCCCAGCAAGTACAGTGTATTGGACTGAAGAGCAGCTACTGTTCTTGTCAGTTTCCTAAGCAGAGTTGAACTAGATATGGCCCGTGTGTAGGAAGCACAGTTCTTTTGTTCTGAGCAAGCTCACAGTTCGGACCCCGTAGGAAACACAATAGAGTAGAAGAGTGCCCTTTTCTCAAATGCAGAGTGTGTTTCCTGTAAGGCGAGACAGCGTTTGTTACCCTGTACTAAATGGAGTTGAATCCCATGCCGTTTGTGGTCCTACGAGCATGAGTTGTTTTCTGGTAAGAAGAGTCACTATTGCGCTCCCATTGTCATTCACAGGGCAAATAGCACAGGCATCTGTTCCCAGCATGTACAGTGTATTGGACTGAAGAGGAGCAACTGTTCTTGTCAGTTTCCTAAGCAGAGTTGAACTAGATATGGCCCCTGTGTGTAGGAAGCACAGTTGTTTTTTTCTGAGCAAGCTCACTGTTCTGGCCCTATAGGAAACACAGTAGAGTAGAAGAGTGCTCCTTTCTCAAAAGCAGAGTGTGTTTCTTGTAAAGCGAGCTAGAGTTTGTTTCCCAGTCCTAAATGGAGTTGAATCACATCCAGTTTCTGGTCCTATGAGCAAGAGTTGTTTTCTGGTAAGGAAAGTCACTATTGTGCTCCCATTCCCATACATAGTGCAAATATCACTCCCGTCTGTTCCCAGCAAGTACAGTGTATTGGACTTAAGAGGAGCTACTGTTCTTGTCATTTTCATAAGAGGAGTTGAAGCAGATATATCCCATGTGTGTAGGAAGCACAGTTCTTTTGTTCTGAGAAAGCACACTATGCGGACATCATAGGAAACACAGTAGAGTAGATGAGTGCTCTATTCTCAAAAGCAGAGTGTGTTTCTTGTAAAGCGAGCTAGAGTTTGTTTACCAGTCCTAAATGGAGTTGAGTCACATGCAATTTTTTGTTCTATGAGCAAGAGTTGTTTTCTGGTAAGAGGAGTCACTATTGTGCTCCAATTGCCATACACAGTGCACATAGCACTCGTGTCTGTTCCCAGCAATTACAGTGTATTGGACTGAAGAGGAGGTACTGTTCTTGTCAGTTTCCTAAGCAGAGTTGAACTAGATATGGTCCGTGTGTAGGAAGCACAGTTCTTTTGTTCTGAACAAGCTCACTGTTTGGACCCCATAGGAAACACAGTAGAGTAGAAGAGTGCTCTTTTCTCTAAAGCAGTGTGTTTCTTGTAAGGCGAGGTAGCGTTTGTTTCCCAGTCCTAAATGGAGTTGAATCACATGCAGTTTCTGGTCCTACGAGCAAGAGTTGTTTTCTGGTAAGGAAAGTCACTATTGCGCTCCCATTGCCATACACAGTGCAAATAGCACATGCGTCTGTTCCCAGCAAGTACAGTGTATTGGACTGAAGAGGAGCTACTGTTCTTCTCAGTTTCCTAAGCAGAGTTGAACTAGATATGGCCCGTGTGTCTAGGAAGCACAGTTCATTTGTTCTGAGCAAGCTAACTGTTCTGGCCATATAGGAAACACAGTAGAGTAGAAGAGTGCTCTTTTCTCAAAAGCAGAGTGTGTTTCTTGTAAGGTGAGCTAGAGTTTGTTTCCCAGTCCTAAATAGAGTTGAGTCACATGCAGTTTCTGGTCGTACGAGCAAGAGTTGTTTTCTGGTAAGATGAGTCACTATTGTGCTCCAATTGCCATACACAGTGCAAATAGCACTCACGTCTGTTCTCAGCAAGTACAGTGTATTGGACTGAAGAGGAGCTGCTGTTCTTGTCAGTTTCCTAAGCAGAGTTGAACTAGATATGGCCCGTGTGTTTAGGAAGCACAGTTATTACGTTCTGAGCTAGCTCACTCTTCTGGCCCTATAGGAAACACAGTAGAGTAGAAAAGTGCTCTTTTCTCAAAAACAGAGTGTGTTTCTTGTAAGGCGAGCTAGCGTTTGATTCCTAGTCCTAAATGGAGTTGAATCACATGCAGTTTCTGGTCTTACGAACAAGAGTTGTTTTCTGGTAAGGAAAGTCACTATTGCACTCCCGTTGCCATACACAGGGCAAATAGCACTCGCGTCTTTTCCCAGCAAGTACAGTGTATTGGACTGAATAGGAGCTACTGTTCTTGTCAGTTTCCTAAGCAGAGTTGAACTACATATGGTCCTTGTGTGTAGGAAGCACAGATCTTTTGTTCTGAGCAAGCTCACTGTTTGGACCCCATAGGAAACACAGTAGAGTAGAAGAGTGCTCTTTTCTCTAAAGCAGAGTGTGTTCCTTGTAAGGTGAGCTAGCGTTTGTGTCTCAGTCCTAAAAGGAGTGGAATCACATGCAGTTTCTGGTCCTACGAGCAAGAGTTGTTTTATGGTAAGAATAGTCACTATTGCGCTGCCATTGCCATACACAGGACAAATAGCACTGGCATCTGTTCCCAGCAAGTACAGTGTATTGGGACTGAATAGGAGCTACTGTTCTTGTCAGTTTCCTAAGCAGAGTTGAACTACATATGATCCTTGTGTGTAGGAAGCACAGTTCTTTTGTTCTGAGCAAGCTCACAGTTCGGACCCCGTAGGAAACAAAATAGAGTAGAAGAGTGCCCTTTTCTCAAAAGCAGAGTGTGTTTCCTGTAAGGCGAGAAAGCGTTTGTTACCCAGTACTAAATGGAGTTGAATCCCATGAAGTTTGTGGTCCTACGAGCAAGAGTTGTTTTCTGGTAAGAAGAGTCACTATTGCGCTCCCATTGTCATACACAGGGCAAATAGCACAGGCATCTGTTCCCAGCAAGTACAGTGTATTGGACTGAAGAGGAGCTACTGTTCTTGTCAGTTTCCTAAGCAGAGCTGAACTACATATGGTCCTTGTGTGTAGGAAGCACAGATCTTTTGTTCTGAGCAAGCTCACTGTTTGGACCCCATAGGAAACACAGTAGAGTAGAAGAGTGCTCTTTTTTCTAAAGCAGAGTTTGTTTCTTGTAAGGTGAGCTAGCGTTTGTGTCTCAGTCCTAAATGGAGTGGAATCACATGCAGTTTCTGGTCCTACGAGCAAGAGTTGTTTTATGGTAAGAATAGTCACTATTGCGCTGTCATTGCCATACACAGGACAAATAGCACTGGCATCTGTTCCCAGCAAGTACAGTGTATTGGACTGAATAGGAGCTACTGTTCTTGTCAGTTTCCTAAGCAGAATTGAACTACATATGGTCCTTGTGTGTAGGAAGCACAGTTCTTTTGTTCTGAGCAAGCTCACTGTTTGGACTCCATTGGAAACACAGTAGAGTAGAAGAGTGCTCTTTTCTCAAAAGCAGAGTGTGTTTATTGAAAGGCGAGCTAGTGTTTGTTTCCCAGTCAGAAATGGAATTGAATCCCGTGCAGTTCCTGGTCCTACGAGCAAGAGATTTTTCTGGTAAGAAGAGTCACTATTGCGCTCCCATTGCCATAAACAGTGCAAATAGCACTGGCATCTGCTCCATGCATGTACAGAGTATTGGACTGAAGAGGAGCTACTGTTCTTGTCAGTTTCCTAAGCAGAGTTGAACTAGATATGGCCCCTGTGTGTAGGAAGCACAGTTCTTTTGTTCTGAGCAAGTTCACTGTTCTTGCCCTATAATAAACACAGTACAGTAGAAGAGTGCTCTTTTCTCAAAAGCAGAGTGTGTTTCTTGTAAGGCAAGCTAGCGTTTCTTTCCCAGTACTAAATGGAGTTGTGTCTCATGCAGTTTCTGGTCCTATGAGCAAGAGTTGTTTTCTGGTAAGAAGAGTCAATATTGCGCTCCCTTTGTCATACACAGGGCAAATAGCACAGGCATCTGTTCCCAGCAAGTACAGTGTATTGGACTGAATAGGAGCTACTGTTCTTGTCAGTTTCCTAAGCAGAATTGAACTACATATGATCCTTGTGTGTAGGAAGCATAGTTCTTTTGTTCTGAGCAAGCTCACAGTTCGGACCCCGTAGGAAACAAAATAGAGTAGAAGAGTGCCCTTTTCTCAAAAGCAGAGTGTGTTTCCTGTAAGGCGAGACAGCGTTTGTTACCCAGTAGTAAATGGAGTTGAATCACATGCAGTTTCTGGTCCTACGAGCAAGAGTTGTTTTCTGGTAAGAAGAGTCACTATTGCGCTCCCATTGTCATACACAGGGCAAATAGCACAGGCATCTGTTCCCAGCATGTACAGTGTATTGGACTGAAGAGGAGCTACTGTTCTTGTCAGTTTCCTAAGCAGAGTTGAACTAGATATGGCCCGTGTGTGTAGGAAGCACAGTTCTTTTGTTCTGAGCAAGTACACTGTTCTGGCCCTATAGGAAACACAGTAGAGTAGAAGAGTGCTCTTTTCTCAAAAGCAGAGTGTGTTTCTTGTAAGGCGAGCTAGCGTTTCTTTCCCAGTACTAAATGGAGTTGAATCACATGCATTTCTGGTTCTACGAACAAGAGTTGTTTTCTGGTAAGGAAAGTCACATTGCGCTCCCATTGCCATACACTGTGCAAATAGCACTCGCGTCTGTTCCCAGCAAGTACAGTGTATTGGACTGAAGAGAATCTACTGTTCTTGTCAGGTTCCTAAGCAGACTTGAACTAGATATGGCCGTGTGTGTAGGAAGCACAGTTTTTTTGTTCTGAGCAAGCTCACTGTTCGGAAACCTTAGGAAACACAGTAGAGTAGAAGAGTGCTTTTTTCTCAAAAGCAGAGTGTGTTTCTTTTAAGGCAGCTAGCCTTTGTTTCCCATTCCTAAATGGAGTGGAATCACATGCAGTTTCTGGTCCTATGAGCAAGAGTTGTTTTCTGGTAAGGAAAGTCACTATTGTGCTCCCATTGCCATACACAGTGCAAATAGCCCTCCCGTCTCTTCCCAGCAAGTACAGTGTATTGGACTTAAGAGGAGCTACTGTTCTTGTCAGTTTCCAAAAAGAGTTGAACTAGATATGGCCCCTGTATGTAGGAAGCAAAGTTCTTTTGTTCTGAGCAATCTCACTGTTCTGGCCCTATAGGAAACACAGTAGAGTAGAAGAGTGCTCTTTTCTTAAAAGCAGAGTGTGTTTCTTGTAAAGTGAGCTAGAGTTTGTTTCCCAGTCCTAAATGAAGTTGAGTCACATGCAGTTTTTTGTTCTATGAGCAAGAGTTGTTTTCTGGTAAGACGAGTCACTGTTGTGCTCCAAATGCCATACACAGTGTAAATAGCACTCGCGTCTGTTCCCAGCAAGTACAGTGTATTGGACTGAAGAGGAGCTACTGTTCTTGTCAGTTTCCTAAGCAGAGTTGAACTACATATGGTCCGTGTGTGTAGGAAGCACAGTTCTTTTGTTCTGAGCAAGCTCACTGTTTGGACCCCATAGGAAACACAGTAGAGTAGAAGAGTGCTCTCTTCTCTAAAGCAGAGTGTGTTTCTTGTAAGGCGAGCTAGCATTTGTTTCCCAGTCCTAAATGGAGTTGAATCACATGCAGTTTCTGGTCCTACGAGCAAGAGTTGTTTTCTGGTAAGGAAAGTCACTATTGCGCTCCCATTGCTATACAAAGTGCAAATAGCCCTCCCGTCTGGTCCCAACAAGTACAGTGTATTGGACTGAAGAGGAGCTACTGTTCTTCTCAGTTTCCTAAGCAGAGTTGAACTAGATATGGCCCGTGTGTCTAGGAAGCACAGTTCATTTGTTCTGAGCAAGCTCACTGTTTGGACCCCATAGGAAACACAGTAGAGTAGAAGAGTGCTCTCTTCTCTAAAGCAGAGTGTGTTTCTTGTAAGGCGAGCTAGCATTTGTTTCCCAGTCCTAAATGGAGTTGAATCACATGCAGTTTCTGGTCCTACGAGCAAGAGTTGTTTTCTGGTAAGGAAAGTCACTATTGCGCTCCCATTGCTATACAAAGTGCAAATAGCCCTCCCGTCTGGTCCCAGCAAGTACAGTGTATTGGACTGAAGAGGAGCTGCTGTTCTTGTCAGTTTCCTAAGCAGAGTTGAACTAGATATGGCCCGTGTGTTTAGGAAGCACAGTTCTTTTGTTCTGAGCAAGCTCACTCTTCTGGCCCTATAGGAAACACAGTAGAGTAGAAAAGTGCTCTTTTCTCAAAAGCAGAGTGTGTTTCTTGTAAGGCGAGCTAGCGTTTGTTTCCTAGTCCTAAATGGAGTTGAATCACATGCAGTTTCTTTTCCTACGAACAAGAGTTGTTTTTTGGTAAGTAAAGTCACTATTGCGCTTTCATTGCCATACACAGGGCAAATAGCACTCGCGTCTTTTCCCAGCAAGTACAGTGTATTGGACTGAATAGGAGCTACTGTTCTTGTCAGTTTCCTAAGCAGAGTTGAACTACATATGGTCCTTGTGTCTAGGAAGCACAGTTCTTTTGTTCTGAGCAAGCTCACTGTTTGGACTCCATTGGAAACACAGTAGAGTAGAAGAGTGCTCTTTTCTCAAAAGCAGAGTGTGTTTATTGAAAGGCGAGCTAGTGTTTGTTTCCCAGTCAGAAATGGAATTGAATCCCGTGCAGTTCCTGGTCCTACGAGCAAGAGATTTTTCTGGTAAGAAGAGTCACTATTGCGCTCCCATTGCCATAAACAGTGCAAATAGCACTGGCATCTGTTCCATGCATGTACAGAGTATTGGACTGAAGAGCAGCTACTGTTCTTGTCAGTTTCCTAAGCAGAGTTGAACTAGATATGGCCCCTGTGTGTAGGAAGCACAGTTCTTTTGTTCTGAGCAAGTTCACTGTTCTTGCCCTATAATAAACACAGTACAGTAGAAGAGTGCTCTTTTCTCAAAAGCAGAGTGTGTTTCTTGTAAGGCAAGCTAGCGTTTCTTTCCCAGTACTAAATGGAGTTGTGTCTCATGCAGTTTCTGATCCTATGAGCAAGAGTTGTTTTCTGGTAAGAAGAGTCAATATTGCGCTCCCTTTGTCATACACAGGGCAAATAGCACTGGTGTCTGTTCCCAGCAAGTGCAGTGTATTTGACTGAAGAGCGTATACTATTCTCGTCAATTTCCTAAGCAGAATTGAATTAGATACGGCCCGTGTGTGTAGGAAGCACAGCCCTTTTGTTCTGAGCAAGCTCATTGTTCTGGCCATAGAGGAAACACAGTTGAGTAGAAGAGTGCTCTTTTATCAAAAGCAGAGTGTGTTTCTTGTGAGCAGAGCTAGCGTTTGTTTCCCAGTCCTAAACGGAGGTGAGTCACATGCAGTTTGTGGTCCTAAGAGCAAGAGTTGTTTTCTGGTAAGAAGAGTCACTATTGCGCTCCCATTAGCATACAGAGTACAAATAGCACTCGCGTCTCTTCCCAGCAAGTACAGTGTATTAGACTTAAGAGGAGCTACTGTTCTTGTCAGTAACCTAAGCAAAGTTGAATTAGATATGGCCCATGTGTGTAGGAAGCACAGTTCTTTTGTTCTGAGCAAGCTCACTCTTTGGACCCCATAGGAAACCCAATAGAGTAGATGAGTGCTCTTTTCTCAAAAGCAGAGTGTGTTTCTTGTAGGCGAGCTAGCGTTTGTTTCCCTGTCCTAAATGGAGTTGAATTCCATGCAGTTTCTGGTCCTACGAGCAAGAGTTGTTTTCTGGCAAGAAGAATCACTATTGTGCTCTCAATGTCATACACAGTGCAAGTAGCATTGTCGTCGGTTCCCAGCATGTACAGTGTATTGGACTGAAGAGAATCTACTGTTCTTGTCAGGTTCCTAAGCAGAATTGAACTAGATATGGTCCTGTGTGTAGGAAGCACAGTTCTTTTGTTCTGAGCAAGTTCACTGTTCTGGCCCTATAGGAAAGACAGTAGAGTAGAAGAGTGCTCTTTTCTCAAAAGCAGAGTGTGTTTCTTGTAAGGCGAGCTAGCGTTTCTTTCCCAGTCCTAAATGGAGTTGAGTCACTTGCAGTTTCTGGTCCTACGAGCAAGAGTTGTTTTCTGGTAAGAAGAGTCACTATTGCGCTCCCATTGTCATACAGAGGGCAAATAGCACTGGTGCCTGTTCCCAGCATGTGCAGTGTATTTGACTGGAGGGTATACTGTTCTTGTCAGTTTCCTAAGCTGAATTGAACTAGATATGGCCGTGTGTGTAGAAAGCACACTTCTTTTGTTCTGTGCAATCTCACTGTTCTGGCTCTATAGGAAACACAGTAGAGTAGAAGAGTGCTCTTTTCTCAAAAGCAGAGTGTGTTTCTTGCAAGGAGAGCTAGCGTTTTTTTTTTTCCCAGTCCTATATGGAGTTGAATCACATGCAGTTTCTGATCCTACGAGCAAGAGTTGTTTTGTCGTAAGAAGAGTCACTATTGCGCTCCCATTGTCATACACAGGGCAAATAGCACTGGCGTCGGTTCCCAACATGTACAGTGTATTGGACTGAAGTGAATCTACTGTTCTTCTCAGGTTCCTACACAGAAATGAACTAGATATGGCCGTGTATGTAGGAAGCACTGTTCTTTGTTCTGAGCATGCTCACTGTTCGGACCCAATCGGAAACACGGTAGAGTAGAAGAGTGCTCTTTTCTCTAAAGCAGAGTGTGTTTCTTGTAAGGCGAGGTAGCGTTTGTTTCACAGTCCTAAATGGAGTTGAATCACTTGCAGTTTCTGGTCCTATGAGGAAGAGTTGTTTTCTGGTAAGGAAAGTCACTATTGCGCTCCCATTGCCATACATAGTGCAAATAGCACTCGCGTCTGTTCCCAGCAAGTACAGTGTATTGGACTGAAGAAAAGCTACTGTTCTTGTCATTTTCCTAAGAGGAGTTGAACTAGATATGGCCCGTGTGTGTAGGAAACACAGTTCTTTTTTTCTGAGAAAGCACACTGTGCAGACACCATAGGAAACACAGTAGAGTAGATGAGTGCTCTTTTTTCAAAATTAGATTGTGTTCCTTGAAAGGCGAGCTAGTATTTACTTCCCAGTCAGAAATGGAGTTGAATCCCATGCAGTTTCTGGTCCTACGAGTAAGAGGTGTTTTCTGGTAAGAAGAGTCACTATTGCGCTCCCATTGCGATACACAGTGCAAATAGCACTTGCGTCTGTTCCAGCAAGTACAGTGTATTGGACTGAAGAGGAGCTACTGTTCTTGTCAGTCTCCTAAGCAGAGTTGAACCAGATATGGCCCGTGTGTGTAGTAAGCACAGTTCTTTTGTTCTGAGCAAGCTCACTGTTCAGACACCATAGGAAACACAGTAGAGTAGAAGAGTGCTCTTTTCTCAAAAGCAGAGTGTGTTTATTGAAAGGCGAGCTAGTGTTTGTTTCCCAGTCAGAAATGGAATTGAATCCCGTGCAGTTCCTGGTCCTACGAGCAAGAGATTTTTCTGGTAAGAAGAGTCACTATTGCGCTCCCATTGCCATAAACAGTGCAAATAGCACTGGCATCTGTTCCATGCATGTACAGAGTATTGGACTGAAGAGCAGCTACTGTTCTTGTCAGTTTCCTAAGCAGAGTTGAACTAGATATGGCCCCTGTGTGTAGGAAGCACAGTTCTTTTGTTCTGAGCAAGTTCACTGTTCTTGCCCTATAATAAACACAGTACAGTAGAAGAGTGCTCTTTTCTCAAAAGCAGAGTGTGTTTCTTGTAAGGCAAGCTAGCGTTTCTTTCCCAGTACTAAATGGAGTTGTGTCTCATGCAGTTTCTGATCCTATGAGCAAGAGTTGTTTTCTGGTAAGAAGAGTCAATATTGCGCTCCCTTTGTCATACACAGGGCAAATAGCACTGGTGTCTGTTCCCAGCAAGTGCAGTGTATTTGACTGAAGAGCGTATACTATTCTCGTCAATTTCCTAAGCAGAATTGAATTAGATACGGCCCGTGTGTGTAGGAAGCACAGCCCTTTTGTTCTGAGCAAGCTCATTGTTCTGGCCATAGAGGAAACACAGTTGAGTAGAAGAGTGCTCTTTTATCAAAAGCAGAGTGTGTTTCTTGTGAGCAGAGCTAGCGTTTGTTTCCCAGTCCTAAACGGAGGTGAGTCACATGCAGTTTGTGGTCCTAAGAGCAAGAGTTGTTTTCTGGTAAGAAGAGTCACTATTGCGCTCCCATTAGCATACAGAGTACAAATAGCACTCGCGTCTCTTCCCAGCAAGTACAGTGTATTAGACTTAAGAGGAGCTACTGTTCTTGTCAGTAACCTAAGCAAAGTTGAATTAGATATGGCCCATGTGTGTAGGAAGCACAGTTCTTTTGTTCTGAGCAAGCTCACTCTTTGGACCCCATAGGAAACCCAATAGAGTAGATGAGTGCTCTTTTCTCAAAAGCAGAGTGTGTTTCTTGTAGGCGAGCTAGCGTTTGTTTCCCTGTCCTAAATGGAGTTGAATTCCATGCAGTTTCTGGTCCTACGAGCAAGAGTTGTTTTCTGGCAAGAAGAATCACTATTGTGCTCTCAATGTCATACACAGTGCAAGTAGCATTGTCGTCGGTTCCCAGCATGTACAGTGTATTGGACTGAAGAGAATCTACTGTTCTTGTCAGGTTCCTAAGCAGAATTGAACTAGATATGGTCCTGTGTGTAGGAAGCACAGTTCTTTTGTTCTGAGCAAGTTCACTGTTCTGGCCCTATAGGAAAGACAGTAGAGTAGAAGAGTGCTCTTTTCTCAAAAGCAGAGTGTGTTTCTTGTAAGGCGAGCTAGCGTTTCTTTCCCAGTCCTAAATGGAGTTGAGTCACTTGCAGTTTCTGGTCCTACGAGCAAGAGTTGTTTTCTGGTAAGAAGAGTCACTATTGCGCTCCCATTGTCATACAGAGGGCAAATAGCACTGGTGCCTGTTCCCAGCATGTGCAGTGTATTTGACTGGAGGGTATACTGTTCTTGTCAGTTTCCTAAGCTGAATTGAACTAGATATGGCCGTGTGTGTAGAAAGCACACTTCTTTTGTTCTGTGCAATCTCACTGTTCTGGCTCTATAGGAAACACAGTAGAGTAGAAGAGTGCTCTTTTCTCAAAAGCAGAGTGTGTTTCTTGCAAGGAGAGCTAGCGTTTTTTTTTTTCCCAGTCCTATATGGAGTTGAATCACATGCAGTTTCTGATCCTACGAGCAAGAGTTGTTTTGTCGTAAGAAGAGTCACTATTGCGCTCCCATTGTCATACACAGGGCAAATAGCACTGGCGTCGGTTCCCAACATGTACAGTGTATTGGACTGAAGTGAATCTACTGTTCTTCTCAGGTTCCTACACAGAAATGAACTAGATATGGCCGTGTATGTAGGAAGCACTGTTCTTTGTTCTGAGCATGCTCACTGTTCGGACCCAATCGGAAACACGGTAGAGTAGAAGAGTGCTCTTTTCTCTAAAGCAGAGTGTGTTTCTTGTAAGGCGAGGTAGCGTTTGTTTCACAGTCCTAAATGGAGTTGAATCACTTGCAGTTTCTGGTCCTATGAGGAAGAGTTGTTTTCTGGTAAGGAAAGTCACTATTGCGCTCCCATTGCCATACATAGTGCAAATAGCACTCGCGTCTGTTCCCAGCAAGTACAGTGTATTGGACTGAAGAAAAGCTACTGTTCTTGTCATTTTCCTAAGAGGAGTTGAACTAGATATGGCCCGTGTGTGTAGGAAACACAGTTCTTTTTTTCTGAGAAAGCACACTGTGCAGACACCATAGGAAACACAGTAGAGTAGATGAGTGCTCTTTTTTCAAAATTAGATTGTGTTCCTTGAAAGGCGAGCTAGTATTTACTTCCCAGTCAGAAATGGAGTTGAATCCCATGCAGTTTCTGGTCCTACGAGTAAGAGGTGTTTTCTGGTAAGAAGAGTCACTATTGCGCTCCCATTGCGATACACAGTGCAAATAGCACTTGCGTCTGTTCCAGCAAGTACAGTGTATTGGACTGAAGAGGAGCTACTGTTCTTGTCAGTCTCCTAAGCAGAGTTGAACCAGATATGGCCCGTGTGTGTAGTAAGCACAGTTCTTTTGTTCTGAGCAAGCTCACTGTTCAGACACCATAGGAAACACAGTAGAGTAGAAGAGTGCTCTTTTCTCAAAAGTAGAGTGTGTTTCTTGTAAAGCGAGCTAGCGTTTTTTTCCCAGTCCTAAATGGAGTTGAAACACATGCAGTTTCTGATACTACGAGCAAGAGTTGTTTTCTGGTAAGAAGAGTAAATATTGCGCACCCATTGTCATACACAGGGCAAATAGCACTGGCGTCTGTTCCCAGCAAGTACAGTTTATTGGACTGAAGAGGAGCTACTGTTCTTGTCAGTTTCCTAAGCAGAGTTGAACCAGATATGGCCCGTGTGTGTAGGAAGCACAGGTCTTTTGTTCTGAGCAAGCTCACAGTTCAGACCCCGTAGGAAACACAATAGAGTAGAAGAGTGCCCTTTTCTCAAAAGCAGAGTGTGATCCTTGTAAGGCGAGCTAGTGTTTGTTTCCCAGTCCTAAATGGAGTTGAATCACATCCAGTTACTGGTCCTATGAGCAAGAGTTGTTTTCTGGTAAGGAAAGACACTATTGCACTCCCATTCCCATACATAGTGCAAATATCACTCGCGTCTGTTCCCAGCAAGTACAGTGTATTGGACTGAAGAGGAGCTACTGTTCTTGTCATTTTCATAAGAGGAGTTGAACCAGATATATCCCATGTGTGTAGGAAGCACAGTTCTTTTGTTCTGAGAAAGCACACTATGCGGACATCATAGGAAACACAGTAGAGTAGATGAGTGCTCTATTCTCAAAATTTGATTGTTTTTCTTGAAAGTCGAGCTAGTGTTTGTTTCCCAGTCAGAAATGGAGTTGAGTCCCATGCAGTTTCTGGTACTACGAGCAAGAGTTGTTTTCTGGTAAGAAGAGTCACTATTGCGCTCCCATTGCCATACACAGTGCAAATAGCACTCGCGTCTGTTCCCAGCAAGTACAGTGTATTGGACTGAAGAGCAGCTACTGTTCTTGTCAGTTTCCTAAGCAGAGTTGAACTAGATATGGCCCGTGTGTGTAGGAAGCACAGTTCTTTTGTTCTGAGCAAGCTCACAGTTCGGACCCCGTAGGAAACACAATAGAGTAGAAGAGTGCCCTTTTCTCAAAAGCAGTGTGTGTTTCCTGGAAGGCGAGACAGCGTTTGTTACCCAGTACTAAATGGAGTTGAATCCCATGAAGTTTGTGGTCTTACGAGCAAGAGTTGTTTTCTGGTAAGAAGAGTCACTATTGCGCTCCCATTGTCATACACAGGGCAAATAGCACAGGCATCTGTTCCCAGCATGTACAGTGTATTGGACTGAAGAGGAGCTACTGTTCTTGTCAGTTTCCTAAGCAGAGTTGAACTAGATATGGCCCGTTGTGTAGAAAGCACAGGTCTTTTGTTCTGAGCAAGCTCACAGTTCGGACCCCGTAGGAAACACAATAGAATAGAAGAGTGCCCTTTTCTCAAAAGCATAGTGTGTTTCTTGTAAGGTGAGCTAGCGTTTGTTTCCCAGTCCTAAATGGAGTTGAATCACATGAAGTTTCTGGTCCTACGAGCAAGAGTTGTTTTCTGGTAAGAAGAGTCAATATTGCGCTCCCATTGTCATACACAGGGCAAATAGCACTGGCGTCGGTTCCCTGCATGTACGGTGTATTGGACTGAAGAGAACCTACTGTTCTTGTCAGGTTCCTAAGCAGAATTGAACTAGTTATGGCCGTGTATGTAGGAAGCACAGTTCTTTTGTTCTGAATAAGCTCTCTGTTCTGGCCCTATAGGAAACACAGTAGAGTAGAAGAGTGCTCTTTTCTCAAAAGCAGAGTGTGTATCTTGTAAGGCGAGCTAGCGTTTGTTTCCAGTCCTAATGGAGTTGAATCACATGCAGTTTTTGGTCCTACCAGCAAGAGTTGTTTTCTCTTAAGAAAAGTCACTATTGCGCTCCCTTAGCCATACACAGTGCAAATAGCAGTCGCGTCTGTTTCCAGCAAGTACAGTGTATTGGACTGAAGAGGAGCTACTGTTCTTGTCAGTTTCCTAAGCAGAGTTGAACTAGATATGGCCCTGTGTGTAGAAAGCACAGTTCTTTTGTTCTGAGCAAGCTCACTGTTCAGACCCCATTAGAAACACAATAGAGTAGAAGCGTGCTCTTTTCTCAAAAGCAGAGTGTGTTTCTTCTAAGGCAAGATAGCGTTTGTTTCCCAGTACTAAATGGAGTTGAATCCCATGCAGTTTGTGGTCCTACGAGCAAGAGTTGTATTATGGTAAGAAGAGTCACTATTGTGCTCCCATTGTCATACACAGGGCAAATAGCACTGGCGTCTGTTCCCAGCATGTACAGTGTATTGGACTGAAGAGGATCTACTGTTCTTTTCAGTTTTCTAAGCAAAATTGAACTAGATATGGCCGTGTGTGTTGGAAGCACAGTTCTCTTGTTCTGATCCAGCTCACTGTTCTGGCCCTATAGGAAACACAGTAGAGTAGAAGAGTGCTCTTTTTTCAAAAGCAGAGTGTGTTTCTTGTAAGGCGAGCTAGCGTTTGTTTCCCAGTCGTAAATGGAGTTGAATCACATCCAATTTCTGGTCCTATGAGCAAGAGTTGTTTTCTGGTAAGGAAAGTCACTATTGCGTTCCCATTGCTATACATAGTGCAAATAGCACTCGCGTCTGTTGCCAGCAAGTACAGTGTATTGGACTGAAGAGGAGCTACTCTTCTTGTCATTTTCCTAAAAGGAGTTGAACTATATATGGCTCGTGTGTGTAGGAAGCACAGTTCTTTTGTTCTGAGAAAGCACACTGTGCAGACACCATAGGAAACACAGTAGAGTAGATGAGTGCTCTTTTCTCAAAATTAAATTGTGTTTCTTGAAAGGCGAGCTAGTATTTGCTTCCCAGTCAAAAATGGAGTTGAATCCCATGCCGTTTCTGGTCCTACGAGCAAGAGTTTTTTTCTGGTAAGAAGAGTCACTATTGCGCTCCCATTGTCATACACAGTGCAAATAGCACTGGCGTCTGTTCCGAGCAAGTACGGTGTATTGGACTGAAGAGCAGCTACTGTTCTTGTCAGTTTCCTAAGCAGAGTATAACTAGATATGGCCCGTGTGTGTAGGAAGCACAGTTCATTTGTTTTTAGCAAGCTCACTGTTCGGACCCCATAGGAAACACTGTAGAGTAGAAGAGTGCTCTTTTCTCAAAAGCAGAGTGCGTTTCTTGAAAGGCGAGCTAGTGTTTGTTTCCCAGTCAAAAATGGAATTGAATCCCGTGCAGTTTCTGGTCCTGCGAGCAAGAGTTTTTTTCTGCTAAGAAGAGTCACTGTTGCGCTCACATTGCCATACACAGTGCAAATAGCACTGGCGTCTGTTCCCTGCATTTACAGAGTATTGGACAGAATTGGAGCTCCTGTTCTTGTCAGATTCCTAAGCAGAGTTGAACTAGATATGTCCCCTGTGTGTAGGAAGCACAGTTCTTTTGTTCTGAGCAAGTTCACTGTTCTGGCCCTATAGGAAACACAGTAGAGTAGAAGAGTGCTCTTTTGTCAAAAGCAGAGTGTGTTTCTTGTAAGGCGAGCTAGCGTTTCTTTCCAAGTCCTAAATCGAGTTGAATCACATGTGGGTTCTTGTCCTACGAACAAGAGTTGTTTCCTGGTAAGAAGAGTCACTATTGCGCTCCCATTGTCATACACAGGGCAAATAGCACTGGCGTCTGTTCCCAGCATGTACAGTGTATTGGACTGAAGAGGTTCTACTGTTCTTGTCAGTTTCCTAAGCAGAGTTGAACTAGATATGGCCCGTGTGTGTAGGAAGCACAGTTCTTTTGTTCTGAGCAAGCTCACTGTTCGGACCTCATAGGAATCACAGTAGAGTAGAAGAGTGCTCTTTAATCAAAAGCAGAGTGTGTTTCATGTAAGGCGAGCTAGCATTTGTTTCCCAGTCCTAAATGGAATTGAATCACATGCAGTTTTTGGTCCTACGAGCAAGAGCTGTTTTCTGGTAAGGAAAGTCACCATTTTGCTCCCATTGCCATCCACAGTGCAAATAGCCCTCCCGTCTGTTCCCAGCAATTACAGTGTATTGGACGGAAGAGGAGCTACTGCTCTTGTCAGTTTCCTAAGCAGAGTTGAACTAGTTATGGCCCTGTGTTGGAAGCACAGTTCTTTTGTTATGAGCAAGCTCACTGTTCTGGCCCTATAGTAAACACTGTAGAATAGAAGAGTGCTCTTTTCTCTAAAGCAGAGTGTGTTTCTTGTAAGGCGAGCTAGCGTTTGTTTCCCAGTCCTAAATGGAGTTGAATCACATGCTGTTTCTAGTCTTACGAGCAAGAGTTGTTTCATGGTAACAAGAGTCACTATTGCTCTGCCATTGCCATACAAAGGACAAATAGCACTGGCGTCTGTTCCCAGGAAGTACAGTGTAATGGACTGAATAGGAGCTACTCTTCTTGTCAGTTTCCTAAGCAGAGTTGAACTAGATATGGTCCGTGTGTGTAGGAAGCACATTTCTTTTGTTCTGAGCAAGCTCACTGTTTGGACCCCATAGGAAACACAGTAGAGTAGAAGAGTGCTCTTTTCTCAAAAGCAGAGTGTGTTTCTTGTAAGGCGAGCTAGCGTTTGTTTCCCAGTCCTAAATGGAGTGGAATCACATGCAGTTTGTGGTCCTACGAGCAAGAGTTGTTTTCTGGTAAGGAAAGTCACTATTGCGCTCCCATTGCCATACACAGTGCAAATAGCCCTCCCGTCTGTTCCCAGTAAGTACAATGTATTAGACTGAAGAGGAGCTACTGTTCTTGTCAGTTTCCTAAGCAGAGTTGAACTAGATATGGCCCGTGTGTGTAGGAAGCACAGTTCTTATGTTCTGAGCAAGCTCACTTTTCGGGACACATAGGAAACACAGTAGAGTAGAAGAGTGCTCTTTTCTCAAAAGCAGAGTGTGTTTCTTGGAAGTCGAGCTACCGTTTGTTTCCCAGTCCTAAATGGAGTGGAATCACATGCAGTTTCTGGTCCTACGACCAAGAGTTGTTTTCTGGAAAGGAAAGTCACTATTGCGCTCCCATTGCCATACACAGTGCAAATATCACTCGCGTCTGTTCCCAGCAATTACAGTGTATGGGACTGAAGAGGAGCTACTGTTCTTGTCAGTTTCCTAAGCAGAGTTGAACTAGATATGGCTCGTGTGTAGGAAGCACAGTTCTTTGTTCTGAGCATTCTCACTGTTCTGGCCCTATAGGAAACACAGTAGAGTAGAAGAGTGTTCTTTTCTCTAAAGCAGAGTGTGTTTCTTGTAAAGCGAGCTAGAGTTTGTTTCCCAGTCCTAAATGGAGTTGAATCACATGCAGTTTCTGGTCCTACGAGCAAGAGTTGTTTTCTGGTAAGAAGAGTCACTATTGCGCTGTCATTGACATACACAGGACAAATAGCACTGGCGTCTGTTCCCAGCAAGTACAGTGTATTGGACTGAAGAGGATCTACTGTTCTTGTCAGGTTCCTAAGCAGACTTGAACTAGATATGGCCGTGTGTGTAGGATGCACATTTTTTTTGTTCTGAGCAAGCTCACTGTTCAGAACACATAGGAAACACAGTAGAGTAGAAGAGTGCTCTTTTCTCAAAAGCAGAGTGTGTTTCTTGGAAGTCGAGCTAGCGTTTGTTTCCCAGTCCTAAATGGAGTTGAGTCACATGCAGTTTTTTGTCCAACGAGCAAGAGTTGTTTTCTGGTAAGACAAGTCACTATTGTGCTCCAATTGCCATACACAGTGCAAATATCACTCGCTTCTGTTCCCCACAAGTACAGTGTATCGGACTGAAGAGGAGCTACTGTTCTTGTCAGTTTCCTAAGCAGAGTTGAACTAGATATGGCCCGTGTGTGTAGGAAGCACAGTTCTTATGTTCTGAGCAAGCTCACTGTTCTGGCCATATAGGAAACACAGTAGAGTAGAAGAGTGCTCTTTTCTCAAAAGCAGAGTGTGTTTCTTGTAAAGCGAGCTAGAGTTAGTTTCCCAGTCCTAAATGGAGTTGAATCACATGCAGTTTTTTGTCCACGAGCAAGAGTTGTTTTCTGGTAAGGAAAGTCACTATTGCGCTCCCATTGCCCTACCCATGGCAAATAGCACTCGCGTCTTTTCCCAGCAAATACAGTGTATTGGACTGAATAGGAGCTACTGTTCTTCTCAGTTTCCTAAGCAGAGTTGAACTAGATGTGGTCCGTGTGTGTATTAAGCACACTTCTTTTGTTCTGAGCAAGCTCACTGTTTGGACACCATAGGAAACACAGTAGAGTAGAAGAGTGCTATTTTCTCTAAAGCAGAGTGTGTTTCTTGTAAGGCGAGCTAGCATTTGTTTCCCAGTCCTAAATGGAGTGGAATCACATGCAGTTTCTAGTCCTATGAGCAAGAGTTGTTTTCTGGTAAGGAAAGTCACTATTGCGCTCCCATTGCCATACACAGTGCAAATAGCACATGCGCCTGTTGCCAGCAAGTACAGTGTATTGGACTGAAGAGGAGCTACTGTTCTTGTCAGGTTCCTAAGCAGAGTTGAACTAGATATGGCCCGTGTGTGTAGGAAGCACAGTTCTTTTGTTCTGAGCAAGCTCACTGTTCGGACCTCATAGGAATCACAGTAGAGTAGAAGAGTGCTCTTTAATCAAAAGCAGAGTGTGTTTCATGTAAGGCGAGCTAGAATTTGTTTCCCAGTCCTAAATGGAATTGAATCACATGCAGTTTCTGGTCCTACGAGCAAGAGCTGTTTTCTGGTAAGGAAAGTCACCATTTTGCTCCCATTGCCATCCACAGTGCAAATAGCCCTCCCGTCTGTTCCCAGCAAGTACAGTGTATTGGACGGAAGAGGAGCTACTGCTCTTGTCAGTTTCCTAAGCAGAGTTGAACTAGTTATGGCCCTGTGTTGGAAGCACAGTTCTTTTGTTCTGAGCAAGCTCACTGTTCTGGCCCTATAGTAAACACAGTAGAATAGAAGAGTGCTCTTTTCTCTAAAGCAGAGTGTGTTTCTTGTAAGGCGAGCTAGCGTTTGTTTCCCAGTCCTAAATGGAGTTGAATCACATGCTGTTTCTAGTCTTACGAGCAAGAGTTGTTTCATGGTAACAAGAGTCACTATTGCTCTGCCATTGCCATACACAGGACAAATAGCACTGGCGTCTGTTCCCAGGAAGTACAGTGTAATGGACTGAAGAGGATCTACTGTTCTTGTCAGGTTCCTAAGCAGAATTGAACTAGATATGGCCGTGTGTGTAGGAAGCACAGTTTTTTTGTTCTGAGGAAGCTCACTGTTCGGAACACATAGGAAACACAGTAGAGTAGAAGAGTGCTCTTTTCTCAAAAGCAGAGTGTGTTTCTTGGAAGTCGAGCTAGCATTTGTTTCCCAGTCCTAAATGGAGTTGAGTCACATGCAGTTTCTGGTCCTAAGAGCATGATTTGTTTTCTGGTAAGGAAAGTCACTATTGCGCTCCCCTTGCCATACACAGTGCAAATAGCTCTCGCGTCTGTTCCCAGCAAGTACAGTGTATCGGACTGAAGAGGAGCTACTGTTCTTGTCAGTTTCCTAAGCAGAGTTGAACATGATATGGCCGTTGTGTGTAGGAAGCACAGTTCTTATGTTCTGAGCAAGCTCACTCTTCTGGCCCTATAGGAAACACAGTAGAGTAGAAGCGGGCTCTTTTCTCAAAAGCAGAGTGTGTTTTTGTAAGGCGAGCTAGCGTTTGTTTCCCAGTCCTAAATGGATTTGAATCACATGCAGTTTCTGGTCCTACGAAGAAGAGTTGTTTTCTGGTAAAGAAAGTCACTATTGCGCTCCCATTGCCATACGCAGTGCAAATAGCACTCGCGTCTGTTCCCAGCAAGTACAGTGTATCGGACTGAAGAGGAGCTACTGTTCTTGTCAGTTTCCTAAGCAGAGTTGAACTAGATATGGCCCATGTGTGTAGGAAGCACAGTTCTTTTGTTCTGAGCAAGCTCACTGTTCTGGCTCTAGAGGAAACACAGTAGAGTAGAAGAGTGTTCTTTTATCTAAAGCAGAGTTTGTTTCTTGTAAGGTGAGCTAGCGTTTGTTTCCCAGTCCTAAATGGAGTTGAATCACATGCAGTTTCTGGTCCTATGAGCAAGAGTTGTTTTATGGTAAGAAGAGTCACTATTGCGCTGCCATTGCCATACACAGGACAAATAGCACTGGCGTCTGTTCCCAGGAAGTACAGTGTATTGGACTGAAGAGGATCTACTGTTCTTGTCAGGTTCCTAAGCAGAATTGAACTAGTTATGGCCGTGTGTGTAGGAAGCACAGTTCTTTTGTTCTGAGCAAGCTCACTGTTCAGACCTAATAGGAAACACAGTAGAGTAGAAGAGTGCTCTTTTCTCAAAAGCAGAGTGTGTTTCTTGTAAGGCGAGCTAGCGTTTGTTTCCCAGTCCTAAATGGAGATGAGTCACATGCAATTTTTTGTCCTACGAGCAAGAGTTGTTTTCTGGTAAGACGTGTCACTATTGTGCTCCAATTGCCATACACAGTGCAAATAGCACTCGCGTCTGTTCCCCAAAAGTACAGTGTATTGGACTGAAGAGGAGCTTCTGTTCTTCTCAGTTTCCTAAGCAGAGTTGAACTAGATATGGCCCGTGTGTGTAGGAAGCACAGTTCCTTTGTTCTGAGCAAGCTCACTGTTCGGACCCCATAGGAAGCACAGTAGAGAAGAAGAGTGCTCTTTTCTCAAAAGCAGAGTGTGTTTCTTGTAAGGCGAGCTAGCATTTGTATCCCAGTCCTAAATGGAGTTGAACCACATGCAGTTTCTGGTCCTATGAGCAAGAGATGTTTTCTGGTAAGGAAAGTCACTATTGCGCTCCCATTGCCATACACAGTGCAAATAGCACATGCGTCTGTTCCCAGCAAGTACAGTGTTTCAGACTGAAGAGGAGCTACAGTTCTTGTCAGTTTCCTAAGCAGAGTTGAACTAGTTATGGCCCGTGTGTAGGAAGCACAGTTCTTTTGTTCTGACCAAGCTCACTGTTCGGGCCATATAGGAAACACAGTAGAGTAGAATAGTGCTCTTTTCTCTAAAGCAGAGTGTGTTTCTTGTAAGGCGAGCTAGCGTTTGTTTCCCAGTCCTAAATGGAGTTGAATCACATGCAGTTTCTAGTCCTACGAGCAAGAATTGTTTTCTGGTAAGAAGAGTCACTATTGCGCTGCCATTGCCATACACAGGACAAATAGCACTGGCGTCTGTTCCCAGCAAGTACAGTGTATTGGACTGAAGAGGATCTACTGTTCTTGTCAGGTTCCTAAGCAGACTTCAACTAGATATGGCCTTGTATGTAGGAAGCACAGTTCTTTTGTTCTGAGCAACTCACTGTTCGGACGCCATAGGAAACACAGTGGAGTAGAAGAGTGCTCTTTTCTCAAGTGCAGAGTGTGTTTCTTGAAAGGCGAGCTAGCGTTTGTTTCCCAGTCCTAAATGGAGTTGAATCACATGCATTTTCTGGTCCTAAGAGCAAGAGTTGTTTTCTGGTAAGGAAAGTCACTATTGCGCTCCCCTTGCCATACATAGTGCAAATAGCTCTCGCGTCTGTTCCCAGCAAGTACAGTGTATCGGACTGAAGAGGAGCTACTGTTCTTGTCAGTTTCCTAAGCAGAGTTGAACATGATATGGCCCGTGTGTGTAGGAAGCACAGTTCTTATGTTCTGAGCAAGCTCACTGTTTTAGCCCTATAGGAAAAACAGTAGAGTAGAAGCGTGCTCTATTCTCAAAAGCAGAGTGTGTTTTTGTAAGGCGAGCTAGCGTTTGTTTCCTAGTTAAATGGAGTTGAATCACATGCAGTTTCTGGTCCTACGAACAAGAGTTGTTTTCTGGTAAGGAAAGTCACTATTGCGCTCCCATTGCCCTACACAAGGCAAATAGCACTCGCGTCTTTTCCCAGCAAGTACAGTGTATTGGACTGAATAGGAGCTACTGTTCTTGTCAGTTTCCTAAGCAGAGTTGAACTAGATATGGTCCGTGTGTGTAGGACGCACAGTTCTTTTGTTCTGAGCAAGCTCACTGTTTGGACCCCATAGGAAACACAGTAGAGTAGAAGAGTGCTCTTTTCTCTAAAGCAGAGTGTGTTTATTGTAAGGAGAGCTAGCGTTTGTTTCCCAGTCCTACTGGAGTTGAATCACATGCAGTTTCTGGTCCTAGGAGCAAGAGTTGTTTTCTGGTAAGGAAAGTCACTATTGTGCTCCCATTGCAATACACAGTGCAAATCGCACATGCGTCTGTTCCCAGCAAGTACAGTGTATTGGACTGAAGAGGAGCTACTGTTCTTGTCAGTTTCCTAAGCAGAATTGAACTAGATATGGCCGTG
The DNA here is from genome assembly GCF_949786415.1 of Peromyscus eremicus. Taxonomy (NCBI): domain Eukaryota; kingdom Metazoa; phylum Chordata; class Mammalia; order Rodentia; family Cricetidae; genus Peromyscus; species Peromyscus eremicus. Next base: position 69,210 of record NW_026735659.1, read on the forward strand.
TGTGTACGAAGCACAGTTCTTTTGTTCTGAGCAAGCTCACTGTTCTGGCCCTATAGGAAACACAGTAGAGTAGAATAGTGCTCTTTTCTCAAAAGCATAGTGTGTTTCTTGTAAGGCGTGCTAGCGTTTGTTTCCCAGTCCTAAATGGAGTTGAATCACATGCAGTTTCTGGTCCTACGAGCAAGAGTTGTTTGCTGGTAAGAAGAGTCACTATTGCGCTGCCATTGCCATACACAGGACAAATAGCACTGGCGTCTGTTCCCAGCAAGTACAGTGTATTGGACTGAAGAGGATCTACTGTTCTTGTCAGGTTCCTAAGCAGAATTGAACTAGATATGGCCGTGTGTGTAGGAAGCACAGTTTTTTTGTTCTGAGCAAGCTCACTGTTCGGAACTCATAGGAAACACAGTAGAGTAGTAGTGTGCTCTTTTCTCAAAAGCAGAGTGTGTTTCTTGGAAGTCGAGCTAGCGTTTGTTTCCCAGTCCTAAATGGAGTTGAGTCACATGCAGTTTTTTGTCCTACGAGCAAGAGTTGTTTTCTGGTATGAAAAGTCACTATAGTGCTCCAATTGCCATACACAGTGCAAATAGCACTCGCGTCTGTTCCCCGCAAGTACAGTGTATTGGACTGAAGAGGAGCTACTGTTCTTGTCAGTTTCCTAAGCAGAGTTGAACTAGATATGGCCCATGTGTGTAGGAAGCAAATTTCTTTTGTTCTGAGCAAGCTCACTGTTCTGGCCCAGTAGGAAACACAGAGGAGTAGAAGAGTGCTCTTTTCTCTAAAGCAGAGTGTGTTTCTTGTAAGGCGAGCTAGCTTTTGTTTCCCAGTCCTAAATGGAGTTGAATCACATGCAGTTTCTAGTCCTACGAGCAAGAGTTGTTTTATGGTAAGAAGAGTCACTGTTGCCCTGCCATTGCCATACACAGGACAAATAGCACTGGCGTCTTTTCCCAGCAAGTACAGTGTATTGGACTGAAGAGGATCTACTGTTCTTGTCAGGTTCCTAAGCAGAATTGAACTAGATATGGCCGTGTGTGTAGGAAGCACAGTTCTTATGTTCTGAGGAAGTTCACTCTTCTGACCCTATAGGAAACACAGTAGAGTAGAATAGTGCTCTTTTCTCAAAAGCAGAGTGTGTTTTTGGAAGGCGAGCTAGCCTTTGTTTCCTAGTCCTAAATGGAGTTGAATCACATGCAGTTTCTGGTCCTATGAACAAGAATTGTTTTCTGGTAAAAAAAAAAGTCACTATTGTGCTCCCTTTGCCCTACACAAGGCAAATAGCACTCGCGTCTTTTCCCAGCAAGTACAGTGTATTGGACTGAATAGGAGCTACTGTTCTTGTCAGTTTACTAAGCAGAATTGAACTAGATATGGTCCCTGTGTGTAGGAAGCACAGTTCTTTTGTTTTGAGCAAGCTCACTGTTTGGACCCCATATGAAACACAGTAGAGTAGAAGATTGCCCTTTTCTCTAAAGCAGAGTGTGTTTCTTGTAAGGCGAGCTACCGTTTGTTTCCCAGTCCTAAATGGAGTATAATCACATGCATTTTCTGGTCCTACGAGCAAGCGTTGTTTTCTGGTAAGGAAAGTCACTATTGTGCTCCCATTGCCATACACAGTGCAAATAGCCCTCCCATCTTTTCCCAGCAAGTGCAGTGTATCGGACTGAAGAGGAGCTACTGTTCTTGTCAGATTCCTAAGCAGAGTTGAACATGATATGGCCCTTGTGTGTAGGAAGCACAGTTCTTATGTTCTGAGCAAGCTCACACTTCTGGCCCTATAGGAAACACAGTAGAGTAGAAGCGGGCTCTTTTCTCAAAAGCAGAGTGTGTTTTTGTAAGGCGAGCTAGCGTTTGTTTCCTAGTTAAACGGAGTTGAATCACATGCAGTTTCTGGTCCTACGAAGAAGAGTTGTTTTCTGGTAAGAAGAGTCACTATTGCGCTGCCATTGCCATACACAGGACAAATAGCACTGGCGTCTGTTCCCAGGAAGTACAGTTTATTGGACTGAAGAGGATCTACTGTTCTTGTCAGGTTCCTAAGCAGAATTGAACTAGTTATGGCCGTGTGTGTAGGAAGCACAGTTCTTTTGTTCTGAGCAAGCTCACTGTTCAGACCCAATAGGAAACACAGTAGAGTAGAAGAGTGCTCTTTTCTCAAAAGCAGAGTGTGTTTCTTGCAAGGCGAGCTAGCATTTGTTTCCCAGTCCTAAATGGAGTTGAGTCACATGCAGTTTTTTGTCCTACGAGCAAGAGTTGTTTTCTGGTAAGACGAGTCACTATTGTGCTCCAATTGCCATACACAGTGCAAATAGCACTCACGTCTGTTCCCCGAAAGTACAGTGTATTGGACTGAAGAGGAGCTACTGTTCTTCTCAGTTTCCAAAAAGAGTTGAACTAGATATGGCCTGTGTGTGTAGGAAGCACAGTTCCTTTGTTCTGAGCAAGCTCACTGTTCGGACCCCATAGGAAGCACAGTAGATTAGAAGAGTGCTCTTTTCTCAAAAGCAGAGTGTGTTTCATGGAAGGCGAGCTAGCATTTGTATCCTAGTCCTAAATGGAGTTGAATCACATGCAGTTTCTGGTCCTATGAGCAAGAGATGTTTTCTGGTAAGGAAAGTCACTATTGCGCTCCCATTGCCATACACAGTGCAAATAGCACTCGCGTCTGTTCCGAGCAAGTACAGTGTTTAATACTGAAGAGGAACTCCTGTTCTTGTCAGTTTCCTAAGCAGAGTTGAACTAGTTATGGCCCGTGTGTAGGAAGCACAGGTCTTTTGTTCTGACCAAGCTCACCTTCGGGCCATATAGGAAACACAGTAGAGTAGAAGAGTGCTCTTTTCTCTAAAGCAGAGTGTGTTTCTTGTAAGGCGAGCTAGCGTTTGTTTCCCAGTCCTAAATGGAGTTGAATCACATGCAGTTTCTAGTCCTACGAGCAAGAGTTGTTTTCTGGTAAGAAGAGTCACTATTGCCCTGCCTTTGCCATACACAGGACAAATACCACTGGCGTCTGTTCCCAGCAAGTGCAGTGTATTGGACTGAAGAGGAGCTACTGTTCTTGTCAGTTTCCTAAGCAGAGTTGAACTAGATATGGCCCATGTGTGTATGAAGCACATTTCTTTTGTTCTGAGCAAGCTGACTGTTCTGGCCCATTAGGAAACACAGAGGAGTAGAAGAGTGCTCTTTTCTCTAAAGCAGAGTGTGTTTCTTGTAAGGCGAGCTAGCTTTTGTTTCCCAGTCCTAAATGGAGTTGAATCACATGCAGTTTCTGGTCCTACGAGCAAGAGTTGTTTTATGGTAAGACAAGTCACTATTGGGCTCCAATTGCCATGCACAGTGCAAATAGCACTTGCGTCTGTTCCCCGCAGGTACAGTGTATTGGACTGAAGAGGATCTAGTGTTCTTGTCAGTTTCCTAAGAAGAGTTGAACTAGATATGCCCCGTGTGTGTAGGAAGCACAGTTCTTTTGTTCTGAGCAAGCTCACTGTTCGGACCCCATAGGAAGCACAGTAGAGTAGAAGAGTGCTCTTTTCTCTAAAGCAGAGTGTGTTTCTTGTAAGGCGAGCTAGCTTTTGTTTCCCAGTCCTAAATGGAGTTGAATCACATGCAGTTTCTAGTCCTACGAGCAAGAGTTGTTTTATGGTAAGAAGAGTCACTGTTGCGCTGCCATTGCAATACACAGGACAAATAGCCCTGGCGTCTCTTCCCAGAAAGTACAGTGTATTGGACTGAAGAGGATCTACTGTTCTTGTCAGGTTCCTAAGCAGAATTGAACTAGATATGGCCATGTGTGTAGGAAGCACAGTTCTTATGTTCTGAGGAAGTTCACTCTTCTGACCCTATAGGAAACACAGTAGAGTAGAATAGTGCTCTTTTCTCAAAAGCAGAGTGTATTTTTGTAAGGCGAGCTAGCCTTTGTTTCCTAGTCCTAAATGGAGTTGAATCACATGCAGTTTCTGGTCCTATGAACAAGAATTGTTTTCTGGTAAAAAAAAAAGTCACTATTGTGCTCCCTTTGCCCTACACAAGGCAAATAGCACTCGCGTCTTTTCCCAGCAAGTACAGTGTATTGGACTGAATAGGAGCTACTGTTCTTGTCAGTTTACTAAGCAGAGTTGAACTAGATATGGTCCCTGGGTGTAGGAAGCACAGTTCTTTTGTTCTGAGCAAGCTCACTGTTTGGACCCCATAGGAAGCACAGTAGAGTAGAAGATTGCCCTTTTCTCTAAAGCAGAGTGTGTTTCTTGTAAGGCGAGCTACCGTTTGTTTCCCAGTCCTAAATGGAGTATAATCACATGAATTTTCTGGTCCTACGAGCAAGAGTTTTTTTCTGGTAAGGAAAGTCACTATTGTGCTCCCATTGCCATACACAGTGAAAATATCCCTCCCATCTTTTCCCAGCAAGTGCAGTGTATCGGACTGAAGAGGAGCTACTGTTGTTGTCAGTTTCCTAAGCAGTGTTGAACATGATATGGCCCTTGTGTGTAGGAAGCACAGTTCTTATGTTCTGAGCAAGCTCACTCTTCTGGCCCTATAAAAAACACAGTAGAGTAGAAGCGGGCTCTTTTCTCAAAAGCAGAGTGTGTTTTTGTAAGGCGATCTAGCGTTTGTTTCCTAGTTAAATGGAGTTCAATCACATGCAGTTTCTGGTCCTACGAAGAAGAGTTCTTTTCTGGTAAAGAAAGTCACTATTGCGCTGCCATTGCCATACACAGGACAAATAGCACTGGCGTCTGTTCCCAGGAAGTACAGTTTATTGGACTGAAGAGGATCTACTGTTCTTGTCAGGTTCCTAAGCAGAATTGAACTAGTTATGGCCGTGTGTGTAGGAAGCACAGTTCTTTTGTTCTGAGCAAGCTCACTGTTCAGACCCAATAGGAAACACAGTAGAGTAGAAGAGTGCGCTTTTCTCAAAAGCAGAGTGTGTTTCTTGCAAGGCGAGCTAGCGTTTGTTTCCCAGTCCTAAATGGAGTTGAGTCACATGCAGTTTTTTGTCCTACGAGCAAGAGTTGTTTTCTCGTAAGACGAGTCACTATTGTGCTCCAATTGCCATACACAGTGCAAATAGCACTCGCGTCTGTTCCCCGAAAGTACAGTGTATTGGACTGAAGAGGAGCTACTGTTCTTCTCAGTTTCCAAAAAGAGTTGAACTAGATATGGCCTGTGTGTGTAGGAAGCACAGTTCCTTTGTTCTGAGCAAGCTCACTGTTCGGACCCCATAGGAAGCACAGTAGATTAGAAGAGTGCTCTTTTCTCAAAAGCAGAGTGTGTTTCATGGAAGGCGAGCTAGCATTTGTATCCCAATCCTAAATGGAGTTGAACCACATGCAGTTTCTGGTCCTATGAGCAAGAGATGTTTTCTGGTAAGGAAAGTCACTATTGCGCTCCCATTGCCATACACAGTGCAAATAGCACTCGCGTCTGTTCCGAGCAAGTACAGTGTTTAATACTAAAGAGGAACTCCTGTTCTTGTCAGTTTCCTAAGCAGAGTTGAACTAGTTATGGCCCGTGTGTAGGAAGCACAGGTCTTTTGTTCTGACCAAGCTCACCTTCGGGCCATATAGGAAACACAGTAGAGTAGAAGAGTGCTCTTTTCTCTAAAGCAGAGTGTGTTTCTTGTAAGGCGAGCTAGCGTTTGTTTCCCAGTCCTAAATGGAGTTGAATCACATGCAGTTTCTAGTCCTACGAGCAAGAGTTGTTTTCTGGTAAGAAGAGTCACTATTGCGCTGCCTTTGCCATACACAGGACAAATACCACTGGCGTCTGTTCCCAGCAAGTGCAGTGTATTGGACTGAAGAGGAGCTACTGTTCTTGTCAGTTTCCTAAGCAGAGTTGAACTAGATATGGCCCATGTGTGTATGAAGCACATTTCTTTTGTTCTGAGCAAGCTGACTGTTCTGGCCCATTAGGAAACACAGAGGAGTAGAAGAGTGCTCTTTTCTCTAAAGCAGAGTGTGTTTCTTGTAAGGCGAGCTAGCTTTTGTTTCCCAGTCCTAAATGGAGTTGAATCACATGCAGTTTCTGGTCCTACGAGCAAGAGTTGTTTTCTGGTAAGACAAGTCACTATTGGGCTCCAATTGCCATGCACAGTGCAAATAGCACTTGCGTCTGTTCCCCGCAGGTACAGTGTATTGGACTGAAGAGGATCTAGTGTTCTTGTCAGTTTCCTAAGAAGAGTTGAACTAGATATGGCCCGTGTGTGTAGGAAGCACAGTTCTTTTGTTCTGAGCAAGCTCACTGTTCGGACCCCATAGGAAGCACAGTAGAGTAGAAGAGTGCTCTTTTCTCTAAAGCAGAGTGTGTTTCTTGTAAGGCGAGCTAGCTTTTGTTTCCCAGTCCTAAATGGAGTTGAATCACATGCAGTTTCTAGTCCTACGAGCAAGAGTTGTTTTATGGTAAGAAGAGTCACTGTTGCGCTGCCATTGCAATACACAGGACAAATAGCCCTGGCGTCTCTTCCCAAAAAGTACAGTGTATTGGACTCAAGAGGATCTACTGTTCTTGTCAGGTTCCTAAGCAGAATTGAACTAGATATGGCCATGTGTGTAGGAAGCACAGTTCTTATGTTCTGAGGAAGTTCACTCTTCTGACCTTATAGGAAACACAGTAGAGTAGAATAGTGCTCTTTTCTCAAAAGCAGAGTGTGTTTTTGTAAGGCGAGCTAGCCTTTGTTTCCTAGTCCTAAATGGAGTTGAATCACATGCAGTTTCTGGTCCTATGAACAAGAATTGTTTTCTGGTAAAAAAAAAAGTCACTATTGTGCTCCCTTTGCCCTACACAAGGCAAATAGCACTCGCGTCTTTTCCCAGCAAGTACAGTGTATTGGACTGAATAGGAGCTACTGTTCTTGTCAGTTTACTAAGCAGAGTTGAACTAGATATGGTCCCTGGGTGTAGGAAGCACAGTTCTTTTGTTCTGAGCAAGCTCACTGTTTGGACCCCATAGGAAGCACAGTAGAGTAGAAGATTGCCCTTTTCTCTAAAGCAGAGTGTGTTTCTTGTAAGGCGAGCTACCGTTTGTTTCCCAGTCCTAAATGGAGTATAATCACATGCATTTTCTGGTCCTACGAGCAAGAGTTTTTTTCTGGTAAGGAAAGTCACCATTGTGCTCCCATTGCCATACACAGTGCAAATATCCCTCCCATTTTTTCCCAGCAAGTGCAGTGTATCGGACTGAAGAGGAGCTACTGTTCTTGTCAGTTTCCTAAGCAGTGTTGAACATGATATGGCCCTTGTGTGTAGGAAGCACAGTTCTTATGTTCTGAGCAAGCTCACTCTTCTGGCCCTATAAAAAACACAGTAGAGTAGAAGCGGGCTCTTTTCTCAAAAGCAGAGTGTGTTTTTGTAAGGCGATCTAGCGTTTGTTTCCTAGTTAAATGGAGTTCAATCACATGCAGTTTCTGGTCCTACGAAGAAGAGTTCTTTTCTGGTAAAGAAAGTCTCTATTGCGCTGCCAATGCCATACACAGGACAAATAGCACTGGCGTCTGTTCCCAGGAAGTACAGTTTATTGGACTGAAGAGGATCTACTGTTCTTGTCAGGTTCCTAAGCAGAATTGAACTAGTTATGGCCGTGTGTGTAGGAAGCACAGTTCTTTTGTTCTGAGCAAGCTCACTGTTCAGACCCAATAGGAAACACAGTAGAGTAGAAGAGTGCGCTTTTCTCAAAAGCAGAGTGTGTTTCTTGTAAGGCGAGCTAGCGTTTGTTTCCCAGTCCTAAATGGAGTTGAGTCACATGCAGTTTTTTGTCCTACGAGCAAGAGTTGTTTTCTGGTAAGACGAGTCACTATTGTGCTCCCCTTGCCATACACAGTGCAAATAGCACTCGCGTCTGTTCCCCGAAAGTACAGTGTATTGGACTGAAGAGGAGCTACTGTTCTTCTCAGTTTCCAAAAAGAGTTGAACTAGATATGGCCTGTGTGTGTAGGAAGCACAGTTCCTTTGTTCTGAGCAAGCTCACTGTTCGGACCCCATAGGAAGCACAGTAGAGTAGAAGAGTGTTCTTTTCTCAAAAGCAGAGTGTGTTTCATGTAAGGCGAGCTAGCATTTGTATCCCAGTCCTAAATGGAGTTGAACCACATGCAGTTTCTGGTCCTATGAGCAAGAGATGTTTTCTGGTAAGGAAAGTCACTATTGCGCTCCCATTGTCATACACAGTGCAAATAGCACTCGCGTCTGTTCCCAGCAAGTACAGTGTTTAATACTGAAGAGGAGCTACTGTTCTTGTCAGTTTCCTAAGCAGAGTTGAACTAGTTATGGCCCGTGTGTAGGAAGCACAGGTCTTTTGTTCTGACCAAGCTCACTGTTCGGGCATATAGGAAACACAGTAGAGTAGAAGAGTGCTCTTTTCTCTAAAGCAGAGTGTGTTTCTTGTAAGGCGAGCTAGGGTTGGTTTCCCAGTCCTAGATGGAGTTGAATCACATGCAGTTTCTAGTCCTACGAGCAAGAGTTGTTTTCTGGTAAGAAGAGTCACTATTGCGCTGCCATTGCCATACACAGGACAAATAGGACTGGCGTCTGTTCCCAGCAAGTGCAGTGTATTGGACTGAAAAGGATCTACTGTTCTTGTCAGGTTCCTAAGCAGAATTGAACTAGATATGGCCGTGTGTGTAGGAAGCACAGTTCTTTGTTCTGAGCAAGCTCACTGTTCGGACGCCATAGGAAACACAGTAGAGTAGAAGAGTGCTCTTTTCTCAAAAGCAGAGTGTGTTTCTTGTAAGGCGAGCTAGCGTTTGTTTCCCAGTCCTAAATGGAGTTGAATCACATGGAGTTTCTGGTTTTAAGAGCAAGAGTTGTTTTCTGGTAAGGAAAGTCACTATTGCGCTCCCCTTGAAATACATAGTGCAAATAGCTCTCGCGTCTGTTCCCAGCAAGTACAGTGTATCGGACTGAAGAGGAGCTACTGTTCTTGTAAGTTTCCTAAGCAGAGTTGAACATGATATGGCCCGTGTGTGTAGGAAGCACAGTTCTTATGTTCTGAGCAAGCTCACTCTTTTAGCCCTATAGGAAACACAGTAGAGTAGAAGCGTGCTCTATTCTCAAAAGCAGAGTGTGTTTTTGTAAGACGAGCTAGCGTTTGTTTCCTAGTTAAATGGAGTTGAATCACATGCAGTTTCTGGTCCTACGAACAAGAGTTGTTTTCTGGTAAGGAAAGTCACTATTGCGCTCCCATTGCCCTACACAGTGCAAATAGCCCTGGCATCTGTTCCCAGCAAGTACAGTGTATTGGACTAAAGAGGAGCTACTGTTCTTCTTAGTTGCCTAAGCAGAGTTGAACTAGATATTGCCCGTGTGTGTAGGAAACACAGTTCTTTTGTTCTGAGCAAGTTCAATGTTCTGGCCCTATAGGAAACACAGTAGAGTAGAATAGTGCTCTTTTCTCAAAAGCATAGTGTGTTTCTTTAAGGCGAGCTAGCGTTTGTTTCCCAGTCCTAAATGGAGTTGAATCACATGCAGTTTCTGGTCCTAAGAGCAAGAGTTGTTTTCTGGTAAGGAAAGTCACTATTGCGCTCCCCTTGCCATACACAGTGCAAATAGCTCTCGCGTCTGTTCCCAGCAAGTACATGTATCGGACTGAAGAGGAGCTACTGTTCTTGTCAGTTTCCTAAGCAGAGTTGAACTTGATATGGCCCGTGTGTTTAGGAAGCACAGTTCTTATGTTCTGAGCAAGCCCACTGTTTTAGCCCTATAGGAAAAACAGTAGAGTAGAAGCGTGCTCTAATCTCGAAAGCAGAGTGTGTTTCTTTAAGCGAGCTAGCGTTTGTTTCCTAGTTAAATGGAGTTGAATCACATGCAGTTTCTGGTCCTACGAGCAAGAGTTGTTTTCTGGTAAGGAAAGTCATTATTGCGCTCCCATTGCCATACACAGTGCAAATAGCACTCGCGTCTGTTCCCAGCAAGTACAGTGTATCGGACTGAAGAGGAGCTACTGTTCTTGTCAGTTTCCTAAGCAGAGTTGAACTAGTTATGGTCCGTGTGTAGGAAGCACAGTTCTTTTGTTCTGAGCAAGCTCACTGTTCTGGCCCTATAGGAAACAGAGTAGAGTAGAAGAGTGCTCTTTACTCTAAAGCAGAGTGTGTTTCTTGTAAGGCGAGCTAGAGTTTGTTTCCCAGTCCTAAATGGAGTTGAATCACATGCAGTTTCTAGTCCTACGAGCAAGAATTTTTTTATGGTAAGAAGAGTCACTATTGCGCTGCCATTGCCATACACAGGACAAATAGCACTGGCGTCTCTTCCCAGCAAGTACAGTGTATTGGACTGAAGAGGATCTACTGTTCTTGTCAGGTTCCTAAGCAGAATTGAACTAGATATGGCCGTGTGTGTAGGAAGCACAGTTCTTATGTTCTGAGGAAGTTCACTCTTCTGACCCTGTAGGAAACACAGTAGAGTAGAAGAATGCTCTTTTCTCAAAAGCAGAGTGTGTTTTTGTAAGGCGAGCTAGCCTTTGTTTCCTAGTCCTAAATGGAGTTGAATCACATGCAGTTTCTGGTCCTATGAACAAGAATTGTTTTCTGGTAAAAAAAACTCACTATTGCGCTCCCATTGCCCTACACAAGGCAAATAGCACTCGCGTCTTTTCCCAGCAAGTACAGTGTATTGGACTGAATAGGACCTACTGTTCTTGTCAGTTTACTAAGCAGAGTTGAACTAGATATGGTACCTGTGTGTAGGAAGCACAGTTCTTTTGTTCTGAGCAAGCTCACTGTTTGGACCCCATAGGAAACACAGTAGAGTAGAAGAGTGCCCTTTTCTCTAAAGCAGAGTGTGTTTCTTGTAAGGCGAGCTACAGTTTGTTTCCCAGTCCTAAATGGAGTATAATCACATGCAGTTTCTGGTCCTACGAGCAAGAGTTGTTTTCTGGTAAGGAAAGTCACTACTGTGCTCCCATTGCCATACACAGTGCAAATAGCCCTCCCATCTTTTCCCAGCAAGTGCAGTGTATTGGACTGAATAGGACCTACTGTTCTTGTCAGTTTACTAAGCAGAGTTGAACTAGATATGGCCGTGTGAGTAGGAAGTACAGTTTTTTTGTTCTGAGCAAGCTCACTGTTCGGAACACATAGGAAACACAGTAGAGTACAAGAGTGCTCTTTTCTCAAAAGCAGAGTGTGTTTCTTGTAAGGCGAGCCAGCGTTTGTTTCCCAGTCCTAAATGGAGCTGAATCACATGCAGTTTCTGGTCCTGCGAGCCAGAGTTGTTTTATGGTAAGAAGAGTCAGTATTGTGCTGCCATTGCCATATACAGGACAAATAGCACTGGCGTCTGTTCCCAGCAAGTACAGTGTATTGGACTGAAGAGGATCTACTGTTCTTGTCAGGTTCCTAAGCAGAATTGAACTAGATATGTCCGTGTGTGTAGGAATCACAGTTCTTTTGTTCTGAGGAAGCTCACTGTTCGGACACCATAGGAAACACAGTAGAGTAGAAGAGTGCTCTTTTCTCAAAAGCAGAGTGTGTTTCTTGTAAGGCAAGCTAGCGTTTGTTTCCCAGTTCTAAAAGGAGTTGAATCACATGCAGTTTCTGGTCCTAAGAGCAAGAGTTGTTCACTGGAAAGGAAAGTCACTATTGCGCTCCACTTGCCACACACATTGCAAAAAGCTCTCGCTTCTGTTCCCAGCAAGTACAGTGTATCAGACTGAAGAGGAGCTACTGTTCTTGTCAGTTTCCTAAGCAGAGTTGAACTAGATATGGCCCATGTGTAGGAAGCACAATTCTTTTGTTCTGAGCAAGCTCACTATTCTGGCCCTATAGGAAACACAGTAGAGTAGAAGAGTGCTCTTTTCTCAAAAGCAGCGTGTGTTTCTTGTAAGGCGAGCTAGCGTTTGTTTCCTAGTCCTAAATGGAGTTGAATCACATGCAGTTTCTGGTCCTAAGAGCAAGAGTTGTTTTCTGGTAAGGAAAGTCACTATTGCGCTCCCCTTGCCATACATAGTGCAAATAGCTCTCACGTCTGTTCCCAGCAAGTACAGTGTATCGGACTGAAGAGGAGCTAATGTTCTTGTCAGTTTCCTAAACAGAGTTGAACTAGATATGGACTGCGTGTGTAGGAAGCACAATTCTTTTGTTCTGAGCAAGCTCACTGTTTGGACCCCATAGGAAACACAGTATAGTAGAAGAGTTCTCTTTTCTCTAAAGCAGAATGTGTTTCTTGTAAGGTGAGCTAGCGTTTGTTTCCCAGTCCTAAATGGAGTGGAATCACATGCAGTTTCTGGTCCTACGAGCAAGAGTTGTTTTCTGGTAAGGAAAGACACTATTGCACTCCCATTGCCATACACAGTGCAAATAGCCCTCCCGTCTGTTCCCAGCAAGTACAGTGTTTTGGACTGAAAAGGAGCTACTGTTCTTCTCAGTTTCCTAAGCAGAGTTGAACTAGATATGGCCCGTGTGTGTAGGAAGCACAGTTCTTTTGTTCTGAGCAAGCTCACTGTTCTGGCCCTATAGGAAACACAATAGAGTAGAAGAGTGCTCTTTTCTCAAATGCAGAGTGTGTTTCATGTAAGGCGAGCTAGCATTTGTTTCCCAGTCCTAAATGGAGTTGAATCACATGCAGTTTCTGGTCCTACGAGCAAGAGTTGTTTTATGGTAAGAAGAGTCACTATTGCGCTGCCATTGCCATACACAGGACTAATAGCACTGGCGTCTGTTCCCAGCAAGTACAGTGTATTGGACTGTAGAGGATCTACTGTTCTTGTCAGGTTCCTAAGCAGAATTGAACTAGATATGGCCGTGTTTGTAGGAAGCACAGTTCCTTTGTTCTGAGCAAGCTCACTTTTCGGAACACATAGGAAACACAGTAGAGTAGAAGAGTGCTCTTTTCTCAAAAGCAGAGTGTGTTTTTGTAAGGCGAGCTAGCGTTTGTTTCCTAGTCCTAAATGGAGTTGAATCACGTGCAGTTTCTGGTCCTATGAACAAGAGTTGTTTTCTGGTAAGGAAAGTCATTATTGTGCTCCCATTGCCCTTTAAAAGGCAAATAGCACTCGCGTCTTTTCCCAGCAAGTACAGTGTATCGGACTGAATAGGAGCTACTGTTCTTGTCAGTTTCCTAAGCAGAGTTGAACTAGTTATGGCCCATGTGTATGAAGCACAGTTCTTTTGTTCTGAGCAAGCTCACTCTTCTGGCCCTATAGGAAACACAGTAGAGTGGAAGAGTGCTCTTTTCTCTAAAGCAGAGTGTGTTTCTTGTAAGGCGAGCTAGCGTTTGTTTCCCAGTCCTAAATGGAGTTGAATCACATGCAGTTTCTAGTCCTACGAGGAAGAGTTGTTTTCTGGTAAGAAGAGTCACTATTGCGCTGCAACTGCCATACACAGGACAAATAGCACTGGCGTCTGTTTCCAGCAAGTACAGTGTATTGGACTGAAGAGGAGCTACTGTTCTTGTCAGTTTCCTAAGCAGAGTTGAACTAGATATGGCCCGTGTGTGTAGGAAGCACAGTTCTTTTGTTCTGCGCAAGCTCACTGTTCGGACCACATAGGAAACACAGTAGAGTATAAGAGTGCTCTTTTCTCAAAAGCAGAGTGTGTTTCTTGTAAGGCGAGCTAGCGTTTGTTTCCCAGTCCTAAATGGAGTTGAATCACATGCAGTTTCTGGTCCTAAGAGCAAGAGTTGTTTTCTGGTAAGGAAAGTCACTATTGCGCTCCCCTTGCCATACATAGTGCAAATAGCTCTCACGTCTGTTCCCAGCAAGTATAGTGTATCGGACTGAAGAGGAGCTACTGTTCTTGTCAGTTTCCTAAGCAGAGTTGAACTAGATATGGCCTGCGTGTGTAGGAAGCACAGTACTTTTGTTCTGAGCAAGCTCACTGTTTGGACCCCATAGGAAACACAGTAGAGTAGAAGAGTGCTCTTTTCTCTAAAGCAGAATGTGTTTCTTGTAAGGCGAGCTAGCGTTTGTTTCCCAGTCCTAAATGGAGTGGAATCACATGCAGTTTCTGGTCCTATGAGCAAGAGTTGTTTTCTGGTAAGGAAAGTCACTATTGCACTCCCATTGCCATACACAATGCAAATAGCCCTCCCGTCTGTTCCCAGCAAGTACAGTGTATTGGACTAAAAGGAGCTACTGTTCTTCTCAGTTTCCTAATCAGAGTTGAACTAGATATGGCCCGTGTGTGTAGGAAGCACAGTTCTTTTGTTCTGAGCAAGCTCACTGTTCGGACCCGATAGGAAACACAATAGAGTAGAAGAGTGCTCTTTTCTCAAATGCAGAGTGTGTTTCATGTAAGGCGAACTAGCATTTGTTTCCCAGTCCTAAATGGAGTTGAATCACATGCAGTTTCTGGTCCTATGAGCAAGAGTTGTTTTCTGGTAAGAAGAGTCACTATTGCGCTGCCATTGCCATACACAGGACTAATAGCACTGGCGTCTGTTCCCAGCAAGTACAGTGTATTGGACTGAAGAGGATCTACTGTTCTTGTCAGGTTCCTAAGCAGAATTGAACTAGATATGGCTGTGTGTGTAGGAAGCACAGTTCTTTTTTTCTGAGCAAGCTCACTTTTCGGAACACATAGGAAACACAGTAGAGTAGAAGAGTGCTCTTTTCTCAAAAGCAGAGTGTGTTTTTGTAAGGCGAGCTAGCGTTTGTTTCCTAGTCCTAAATGGAGTTGAATCACATGCAGTTTCTGGTCCTATGAACAAGAGTTGTTTTCTGGTAAGGAAAGTCACTATTGTGCTCCCATTGCCCTTTACAAGCCAAATAGCACTCGCGTCTGTTCCCAACAAGTACAGTGTATCGGACTGAAGAGGAGCTACTGGTCTTGTCAGTTTTCTAAGCAGAATTGAACTAGATATGGTCCGTGCATGTAGGAAGCACAGTTCTTTTGTTCTGAGCAAGCTCACTGTTTGGACCCCATAGGAAACACAGTAGAGTACAAGAGTGCTCTTTTCTCAAAAGCAGAGTGTGTTTCATGTAAGGCGAGCTAGCATTTGTTTCCCAGTCCTAAATGGAGTTGATCATATGCAGTTTCTGGTCCTACGATCAAGAGTTGTTTTCTGGTAAGGAAAGTCACTATTGCGCTCCAATTGCCATACACAGTGCAAATAGCACTCGCGTCTGTTCCCAGCAAGTACAGTGTATCGGACTGAAGAGGAGCTACTGTTCTTGTCAGTTTCCTAAGCAGAGTTGAACTAGTTATGGCCCGTGTGGAGGAAGCACAGTTCTTTTGTTCTGAGCAAGCTCACTCTTCTTGCCCTATAGGAAACACAGTAGAGTGGAAGAGTGCTCTTTTCTCTAAAGCAGAGTGTGTTTCTTGAAAGGCGAGCTAGTGTTTGTTTCCCAGTCCTAAATGGAGTTGAATCACATGCAGTTTCTAGTCCTACGAGCAAGAGTTGTTTTCTGGTAAGAAGAGTCACTATTGCGCTGCCATTGCCATACATAGGACAAATAGCACTGGCGTCTGTTCCCAGCAAGTACAGTGTATTGGACTGAAGAGGATCTACTGTTCTTGTCAGGTTCCTAAGCAGAATTGAACTAGATATGGCCGTGTGTGTAGGAAGCACAGTTCTTTTGTTCGGAGCAAGCTCACTGTTCGGACACCATAGGAAACACAGTAGAGTAGAAGAGTGCTCTTTACTCTAAAGCAGAGTGTGTTTCTTGTAAGGCGAGCTAGCGTTTGTTTCCCAGTCCTAAATGGAGTTGAATCACATGCAGTTTCTGGTCCTAAGAGCAAGAGTTGTTTTCTGGTAAGGAAAGTCACTATTGTGCTTCCCTTGCCATACATAGTGCAAATAGCTCTCACGTCTGTTCCCAGCAAGTACAGTGTATCAGACTGAAGAGGAGCTACTGTTCTTGTCAGTTTCCTAAGCAGAGTTGAACTAGATATGGCCCGCGTGTGTAGGAAGCACAGTTCTTTTGTTCTGAGCAAGCTCACTGTTTGGACCCCATAGGAAACACAGTAGAGTAGAAGAGTGCTCTTTTCTCAAAAGCAGAGTGTGTTTCTTGGAAGTCGAGCTAGCGTTTGTTTCCCAGTCCTAAATGGAGTGGAATCACATGCAGTTTCTGGTCCTACGAGCAGGATTTGTTTTCTGGTAAGACAAGTCACTATTGTGCTCCAATGCCATACACAGTGCAAATAGCACTCGCGTCTGTTCCCCGCAAGTACAGTGTATTGGACTGAAGAGGAGCTACTGTTCTTGTTGGTTTCCTAAGCAGAGTTGAACTAGATATGGCCCGTGTGTGTAGGAAGCACAGTTCTTTTGTTCTGAGCAAGCTCACTCTTTGGACCCCATAGGAAACACAATAGAGTAGAAGAGTGCTCTTTTCTCAAATGCAGAGTGTGTTTCTTGTAAAGCGAGCTAGAGTTTGTTTCCCAGTCCTAAATGGAGTTGAATCACATGCAGTTTCTGGTCTTACGAGCAAGATTTGTTTTCTGGTAAGAAGAGTAACTATTGCGCTGCCATTGCCATACACAGGACAAATAGCACTGGAGTCTGTTCCCAGCAAGGACAGTGTATTGAACTGAAGAGGATCTACTGTTCTTGTCAGGTTCCTAAGCAGACTTGAACTAGATATGGCCGTGTGTGTAGGAAGCACAGTTTTTTTGTTCTGAGCAAGCTCACTTTTCAGAACCCATAGGAAACACAGTAGAGTAGAAGAGTGCTCTTTTCTCAAAAGCAGAGTGTGTTTTTGTAAGGCGAGCTAGCGTTTGTTTCCTAGTCCTAAATGGAGTTGAATCACATGCAGTTTCTGGTCCTATGAACAAGGGTTGTTTTCTGGTAAGGAAAGTCACTATTGCGCTCCCATTGCCCTTTACAAGGCAAATAGCACTCGAATCTTTTCCCAGGAAGTACAGTGTATTGGACTGAATAGGAGCTACTGTTCTTGTCAGTTTACTAAGCACAATTGAACTAGATATGGTCCGTGCGTGTAGGAAGCACAGTTCTTTTGTTCTGAGCAAGCTCACTGTTTGGACCCCATAGGAAACACAGTAGAGTAGAAGAGTGCTCTTTTCTCAAAAGCAGAGTGTGTTTCTTGGAAGTCGAGCTAGCGTTTGTTTCCCATTCCTAAATGGAGTTGAGTCACATGCAGTTTTTTGTCCTACGAGCAAGAGTTGTTTTCTGGTAAGACAAGTCACTATTGTGCTCCATTTGCCATACACAGTGCGAATAACACTCGCGTCTGTTCCCCTCAAGTATAGTGTATTGGACGTAAAAGGAGCTACTATTCTTGTCAGTTTCCTAAGCAGAGTTGAACTAGATATGGCCCATGTGTAGGAAGCACAGTTCTTTTGTTCTGAGCAAGCTCACTATTCTGGCCCTATAGGAAACACAGTAGAGTAGAAGAGTGCTCTTTTCTCAAAAGCAGAGTGTGTTTCATGTAAGGCGAGCTAGCATTTGTTTCCCAGTCCTAAATGGAGTTGAATCACATGAAGTTTCTGGTCTTACGAGCAAGAGTTGTTTTCTGGTAAGGAAAGTCACTATTGCGCTCCCATTGCCATACACAGTGCAAATAGCACTCGCGTCTGCTCCCAGCAAGTACAGTGTATCGGACTGAAGAGGAGCTACTGTTCTTGTCAGTTTCCTAAGCAGAGTTGAACTAGATATGGCCCATGTGGAGGAAGCACAGTTCTTTTGTTCTGAGCAAGCTCACTGTTCGGACCATATGGAAACACAGTAGAGTAGAAGAGTGCTCTTTTATCTAAAGCAAAGCGTGTTTCTTGTAAGGTGAGCTAGCTTTTGTTTCCAGTCCTAAATGGTGTTGAATCACATGCACTTTCTGATCCTACGAGCAAGAGTTGTTTTCTGGTACAAAGAGTCACTATTGCGCTGCCATTGCCATACACAGGACAAACAGCACTCTGGTGTCTGTTCCCAGCAATTACAGTGTACTGGACTGAAGAGGATCTAGTGTCCTTGTCAGGTTCCTAAGCAGAATTGAACTAGATATGGCCGTGTGTAGGAAGCACAGTTCTTTTGTTCTGAGCAACCTCACTGTTCTGGCCCTATAGGAAACGCAGTAGAGTAGAAGAGTGCTCTTTTCTCAAAAGCAGAGTGTGTTTCTTGTAAGGCGAGCTAGCGTTTGTTTCCCAGTCCTAAATGGAGTTGAGTCACATGCAGTTTTTTGTCCTATGAGCAAGAGTTGTTTTGTGGTAGGACGAGTCACTATTGTGCTCCAATTGCCATACACAGTGCAAATAGCACTCGCGTCTGTTCCCCGCAAGTACAGTGTATTGGACTCAAGAGGATCTACTGTTCTTGACAGGTTCCTAAGCAGACTTGAACTAGATATGCCTGTGTGTGTAGGAAGCACAGTTTTTTTGTTCTGAGCAAACTCACTGTTCGGAACACATAGGAAACACAGTAGAGTAGAAGAGTGCTCTTTTCTCAAAAGCAGAGTATGTTTTTTTAAGGCGTGCTAGCGTTTGTTTCCTAGTCCTAAATGGAGTTGAATCACATGCAGTTTCTGGTCCTATGAACAAGAGTTGTTTTCTGGTAAGGAAAGTCACTATTGTGCTCCCATTGCACTTTACAAGGCAAATAGCACTCGCGTCTTTTCCCAGCAAGTACAGTGTATTAGACTGAATAGGAGCTACTGTTTTTGTCAGTTTCCTAAGCAGAGTTGAACTACATATGGTCCTTGTGTGTAGGAAGCACAGTTCTTTTGTTCTGAGCAAGCTCACTGTTTGGACCCCATAGGAAACACAGTAGAGTAGAAGAGTGCTCTTTTCTCAAAAGCAGAGTGTGTTTCATGTAAGGCGAGCTGGCATTTCTTTCCCAGTCCTCAATGGAGTTGAGACACATGCAGTTTTTTGTCCTACGAGCAAGAGTTGTTTTCTGGTAAGACAAGTCACTATTGTGCTCCAATTGCCATACACAGTTCAAATAGCACTCGCGTCTGTTCCCAGCAAGTACAGTGTATCTGACTGAAGAGGAACTACTGTTCTTGTCAGTTTCCTAAGCAGAGTTGAACTATTTATGGCCCGTGTGTAGGAAGCACAGTTCTTTTGTTCTGAGCAAGCTCACTGTTCTGGACCTATAGGAAACACAGTAGAGTAGAAGAGTGCTCTTTTCTCAAAAGCAGAGTGTGTTTCTTGTAAAGCAAGCTAGAGTTTGTTTCCCACTCCTAAATGGAGTGTAATCACATGCAGTTTCTGGTCCTACGAGCAAGAGTTGTTTTCTGATAAGAAGAGTCACTATTGTGCTGCCATTGCCATACACAGGACAAATAGCACTGGTGTCTGTTCCCAACAAGTACAGTGTATTGGACTGAAGAGGATCTACCCTTTTGGCAGGTTCCTAAGCAGAATTGAACTAGATATGGCCCGTGTGTGTAGGAAGCACAGTTCTTTTGTTCTGAGCAAGCTCACTGTTTGGACCCCATAGGAAACACAGTAGAGTGGAAGAGTGCTCTTTTCTCAAAAGCAGAGTGTGTTTCTTGTAAGGCGACCTAGCGTTTGTTTCCCAGTACTAAATGGAGTTGAGTCACACGCAGTTTTTTGTCCTACGTGCAAGAGTTGTTTTCTGGTAAGACGAGTAACTATTGTGCTCCAAATGCCATACACAGTGCAAATAGCACTCGCGTCTGTTCCCAGCAAGTACAGTGTATTGGACTGAAGAGGAGCTACTGTTCTTCTCAGTTTCCTAAGCAGAGTTGAACTAGAATTGGCCCGTGTGTAGGAAGCACAGTTCTTTTGTTCTGAGCAAGCTCACTGTTCTGGCCCTATAGGAAACACAGTAGAGTAGAAGTGTGCTCTTTTCTCTAAAGCAGAGTGTGTTTTATGTAAGGTGAGCTAGCTTTTGTTTGCCAGTCCTAAATGGAGTTGAATCACATGCTGTTTCTGGTCCTACAAGCAAGAGTTGTTTTCTGGTAAGAAGAGTCACTATTGCGCTGCCATTGCTATACACAGGACAAATAGCACTGGCGTCTCTTTCCAGCAAGTACAGTGTATTGGACTGAAGAGGATCTACTGTTCTTGTCAGGTTCCTAAGCAGACTTGAACTAGATATGGCCGTGTGTGTAGGAAGCACAGTTTTTTTGTTCTTAGCAAGCTCACTTTTCCGAACAACTAGGAAACACAGTAGAGTAGAAGAGTGCTCTTTTCTCAAAAGCAGAGTGTGCTTCTTGTAAAGCGAGCTAGAGTTTGTTTCCCAGTCCTAAATGGAGTTGAATCACATGCAGTTTCTGGTCCTACGAGCAAGAGTTGTTTTCTGGTAAGGAAAGTAACTATTGCGCTCCCATTGCCATACCCAGTGCAAATAGCTCTCGCGTCTGTTCCCTGCCAGTACAGTGTATTGCAAGGAAGAGGAGCTATTGTTCTTGTCAGTTTCCTAAGCAGAGTTGAACTAGATATGGCCCGTGTGTAGGAAGCAAACTTCTTTTGTTGTGAGCAAGCTCACTGTTCTGGCCCTATAGGAAACACAGTAGAGTAGAAGAGTGCTCTTTTATCTAAAGCAGAGTGTTTTTCTTGTAAGGTGAGCTAGCTTTTGTTTCCCAGTCCTAAATGGAGTTGAATCACATGCAGTTTCTGGTCCTACAAGCAAGAGTTGTTTTCTGGTAAGAAGAGTCACTATTGCGCTGCCATAGCCATACACAGGACAAATAGCACTGGCGTCTGTTCCCAGCAAGTACAGTGTATTGGACTGAAGAGGATCTACTGTTCTTGTCAGGTTACTAAGCAGAATTGAACTAGATATGGCCGTGTGTGTAAGAAGCACAGTTCTTTTGTTCTCAGCAAGCTCACTGTTCGGACCCCTTAGGAAACACAGTAGAGTAGAAGAGTGCTCTTTTCTCAAAAGCAGAGTGTGTTACTTGTAAGTCGAGCTAGCGTTTGTTTCCCAGTCCTCAATGGAGTTGAGTCACATGCAGTTTTTTGTCCTACGAGCAAGAGTTGTTTTCTGGTAAGACGAGTCACTATTGTGCTCCAATGCCATACACAGTGCAAATAGCACTGGCGTCTGTTCCCCGCAAGTACAGTGTATCGGACTGAAGAGGAGCTACTGTTCTTGTTTGTTTCCTAAGCAGAGTTGAACTAGATATGGCCCGTGTGTGTAGAAAGGACAGTTCTTTTGTTCTGAGCAAGCTCACTGTTCGGACCCCATAGGAAACACAGTAGAATAGAAGAGTGCTCTTTTCTCAAAGCAGAGTGTGTTTCTTGTAAGGCGAGCTAGCATTTGTTTTCCAGTCCTAAATGGAGTTGAATCACATGCAGTTTCTGGTCCTACGAGCAAGAGTTGTTTTCTGGTAAGGAAAGTCACTATTGCGCTCCCATTGCCATGCACAGTGCAAATAGCACTCGCGTCTGTTCCCAGCAAGTACAGTGTATCGGACTGAAGAGGAGCTACTGTTCTTGTCAGTTTCCTAAGCAGAGTTGAACTAGTTATGGTCCGTGTGTAGGAAGCACAGTTCTTTTGTTCTGAGCAAGCTCACTGTTCTGGCCCTATAGGAAACACAATAGAGTAGAAGAGTGCTCTTTTCCCTAAAGCAGAGTATGTTTCTTGTAATTCGAGCTAGCGTTTGTTTCCCAATCCTAAATGGAGTTGAATCACATGCACTTTCTAATCCTACGAGCAAGGGTTTTTTTATGGTAAGAAGAGTCACTATTGCGCTGCCATTGCCATACACAGGACAAATAGCACTGGCTTCTGTTCCCAGCAAGTACAGTGTATTGGACTGAAGAGGATCTACTGTTCTTGTCAGGTTCCTAAGCAGAATTGAACTAGATATGGCCGTGTGTGTAGGAAGCACAGTTCTAATGTTCTGAGCAAGTTCACTCTTCTGGCTCTATAGGAAACACAGTAGAGTAGAAGAGTGCTCTTTTATCTAAAGCAGAGTGTGTTTCTTGGAAGTCGAGCTAGCGTTTGTTTCCTAGTCCTAAATGGAGTTGAGTCACATGCAGTTTTTTGTCCTACGAGCAAGAGTTGTTTTCTGGTAAGGAAAGTCACTATTGCGCTCCCATTGCCTTTTACAAGGCAAATAGCACTCGCGTCTTTTCCCAGCAAGTACAGTGTATTGGACTGAATAGGAGCTACTGTTCTTGTCAGTTTACTAAGCAGAGTTGAACTAGATATGGCCCGTGTGTGTAGGAAGCACAGTTCTTTTGTTCTGAGCATGCTCACTGTTTGGACCCCATAGGAAACACAGTAGAGTAGAAGAGTGCTCTTTTCTCAAAAGCAGAGTGTGTTTCTTGGAAGTCGAGCTAGCGTTTGTTTCCCAGTCCTAAATGGAGTTGAATCACATGCTGTTTCTGGTCCTACAAGCAAGAGTTGTTTTCTGGTAAGAAGAGTCACTATTGCGCTGCCACTGCTATACACAGGACAAATAGCACTGGCGTCTCTTTCCAGCAAGTACAGTGTATTGGACTGAAGAGGATCTACTGTTCTTGTCAGGTTCCTAAGCAAACTTGAACTAGATATGGCCGTGTGTGTAGGAAGCACAGTTTTTTTGTTCTTAGCAAGCTCACTTTTCGGAACAACTAGGAAACACAGTAGAGTAGAAGAGTGCTCTTTTCTCAAAAGCAGAGTGTGTTTCATGTAAGGCGAGCTAGCATTTGTTTCCCAGTCCTAAATGGAGTTGAATCACATGAAGTTTCTGGTCTTACGAGCAAGAGTTGTTTTCTGGTAAGGAAAGTCACTATTGCGCTCCCATTGCCATACACAGTGCAAATAGCTCTCGCGTCTGTTCCCAGCAAGTACAGTGTATCGGACTGAAGAGGAGCTACTGTTCTTTTCAGTTTCCTAAGCAGAGTTGAACTAGATATGGCCCATGTGTAGGAAGCACAATACTTTTGTTCTGATCAAGCTCACTATTCTGGCCCTATAGGAAACACAGTAGAGTAGAAGAGTGCTCTTTTCTCTAAAGCAAAGCGTGTTTCTTGTAAGGTGAGCTAGCTTTTGTTTCCCAGTGCTAAATGGTGTTGAATCACATGCAGTTTCTGATCCTACGAGCAAGAGTTGTTTTCTGGTATGAAGAGTCACTATTGCGCTGCCATTGCCATACACAGGACAAACAGCACTGGTGTCTGTTCCCAGCAATTACAGTGTACTGGACTGAAGAGGATCTAGTGTCCTTGTCAGGTTCCTTAGCAGAATTGAACTAGATATGGCCGTGTGTAGGAAGCACAGTTCTTTTGTTCTGAGCAAGCTCACTGTTCTGGCCCTATAGGAAACACAGTAGAGTAGTAGAGTGCTCTTTTCTCAAAAGCAGAGTGTGTTTCTTTTAAGGCGAGCTAGCGTTTGTTTCCCAGTCCTAAATGGAGTGGAATCACATGCAGTTTCTGGTCCTACGAGCAAGAGTTGTTTTCTGGTAAGAAGAGACACTATTGAACTGCCATTGCCATACACAGGACAAATAGCACTGGCGTCTGTTCCCAGCAAGTACAGTGTATTGGACTGAAGAGGATCTAGTGTTCTTGTCAGTTTCCTAAGCAGAGTTGAACTAGATATGGCCCGTGTGTGTAGGAAGCACAGTTCTTTTGTTCTGAGCAAGCTCACTGTTCGGACCCCATAGGAAACACAGTAGAGTATAAGAGTGCTCTTTTCTCAAAAGCAGAGTGTGTTTCTTGTAAGTCGAGCTAACGTTTGTTTCCCAGTCCTAAATGGAGTTGAATCACATGCAGTTTCTGGTCCTAAGAGCAAGAGTTGTTTTCTGGTAAGGAAAGTCACTATTGCACTCCCATTGCCTTACACAGTGCAAATAGCCCTCCCGTCTGTTCCCAGCAAGTACAGTGTTTTGGACTGAAAAGGAGCTACTGTTCTTCTCAGTTTCCTAAGCAGAGTTGAACTAGATATGGCCCGTGTGTGTAGGAAGAACAGTTCTTTTGTTCTGAGCAAGCTTACTGTTCGGACCCGATAGGAAAAACAATAGAGTAGAAGAGTGCTCTTTTCTCAAATTCAGAGTGTGTTTCATGTAAGGCGAGCTAGCATTTGTTTCCCAGGCCTAAATGGAGTTGAATCACATGCAGTTTCTGTTCCTACGAGCAAGAGTTGTTTTCTGGTAAGAAGAGTCACTATTGCGCTGCCATTGCCATACACAGGACTAATAGCACTGGCGTCTGTTCCCAGCAAGTACAGTGTATTGGACTGTAGAGGATCTACTGTTGTTGTCAGGTTCCTAAGCAGAATTGAACTAGATATTGCCGTGTGTGTAGGAAACACAGTTCTTTTGTTCTGAGCAAGCTCACTTTTCGGAACACATAGGAAACACAGTAGAGTAGAAGAGTGCACTTTTCTCAAAAGCAGAGTGTGTTTTTGTAAGGCGAGCTAGCGTTTGTTTCCTAGTCCTAAATGGAGTTGAATCACATGCAGTTTCTGGTGCTATGAACAAGAGTTGTTTTCTGGTAAGGAAAGTCATTATTGCGCTAACATTGCCCTTTAAAAGGCAAATAGCACTCGCGTCTTTTCCCAGCAATTACAGTGTATTGGACTGAATAGGAGCTACTGTTCTTGTCAGTTTACTAAGCAGAATTGAACTAGATATGGTCCGAGCGTGTAGGAATCACAGTTCTTTTGTTCTGAGCAAGCTCACTGTTTGGACCCCATAGGAAACACAGTAGAGTAGAAGAGTGCTCTTTTCTCAAAAGCAGAGTGTGTTTCATGTAAGGCGAGCTAGCATTTGTTTCCCAGTCCTAAATGGAGTTGATCATATGCAGTTTCTGGTCCTACGATCAGGAGTTGTTTTCTAATAAGGAAAGTCACTATTGAGCTCCCATTGCCATACACAGTGCAAATAGCACTCGCGTCTGTTCCCAGCAAGTACAGTGTATCGGACTGAAGAGGAGCTACTGTTCTTGTCAGTTTCCTAAGCAGAGTTGAACTAGTTATGGCCCGTGTGTAGGAAGCACAGTTCTTTTGTTCTGAGCAAGCTCACTCTTCTGGCCCTATAGGAAACACAGTACAGTGGAAGAGTGCTCTTTTCTCTAAAGCAGAGTGTGTTTCTTGTAAGGCGAGCTAGCGTTTGTTTCCCAGTCCTAAATGGAGTTGAATCACATGCAGTTTCTAGTCCTACGAGCAAGAGTTGTTTTCTGGTAAGAAGAGTCACTATTGCGCTGCAACTGCCATAGACAGGACAAATCGCACTGGCGTCTGTTTCCAGCAAGTACAGTGTATTGGACTGAAGAGGATCTAGTGTTCTTGTCAGTTTCCTAAGCAGAGTTGAACTAGATATGGCCCGTATGTGTAGGAAGCACAGTTCTTTTGTTCTGAGCAAGCTCACTGTTCGGACCCCATAGGAAACACAGTAGAGTATAAGAGTGCTCTTTTCTCAAAAGCAGAGTGTGTTTCTTGTAAGGCGAGCTAGCGTTTGTTTCCCAGTCCTAAATGGAGTTGAATCACATGCAGTTTCTGGTCCTAAGAGCAAGAGTTGTTTTCTGGTATGGAAAGTCACTATTGCGCTCCCCTTGCCATACATAGTGCAAATAGCTCTCACGTCTGTTCCCAGCAAGTACAGTGTATCAGACTGAAGACGAGCTACTGTTCTTGTCAGTTTCCTAAGCAGAGTTGAACTAGATATGGCCTGCGTGTGTAGGAAGCACAGTTCTTTTGTTCTGAGCAAGCTCACTGTTTGGACCCCATAGGAAACACAGTAGAGTAGAAGAGTGCTCTTTTCTCTAAAGCAGAATGTGTTTCTTGTAAGGCGAGCTAGCGTTTGTTTCCCAGTCCTAAATGGAGTGGAATCACATGCAGTTTCTGGTCCTACGAGCAAGAGTTGTTTTCTGGTAAGGAAAGTGACTATTGCACTCCCATTGCCATACACAGTGCAAATAGCCCTCCCGTCTGTTCCCATCAAGTACAGTGTATTGGACTGACAAGGAGCTACTGTTCTTCTCAGTTTCCTAAGCAGAGTTGAACTAGATATGGCCCGTGTGTGTAGGAAGCACAGTTCTTTTGTTCTGAGCAAGCTCACTGTTCGGACCTGATAGGAAACACAATAGAGTAGAAGAGTGCTATTTTCTCAAATGCAGAGTGTGTTTCATGTAAGGCGAACTAGCATTTGTTTCCCAGTCCTAAATGGAGTTGAATCACATGCAGTTTCTGGTCCTATGAGCAAGATTTGTTTTCTGGTAAGAAGAGTCACTATTGCGCTGCCATTGCCATACACAGGACTAATAGCACTGGCGTATGTTCCCAGCAAGTACAGTGTATTGGACTGAAGAGGATCTACTGTTATTGTCAGGTTCCTAAGCAGAATTGAACTAGATATGGCCGTGTGTGTAGGAAGCACAGTTCTTTTGTTCTGAGCAAGCTCACTTTTCGGAACACATAGGAAACACAGTAGAGTAGAAGAGTGCTCTTTTCTCAAAAGCAGAGTGTGTTTTTGTAAGGCGAGCTAGCGTTTGTTTCCTAGTCCTAAATGGAGTTGAATCACATGCAGTTTCTGGTCCTATGAACAAGAGTTGTTTTCTGGTAAGGAAAGTCACTATTGCGCTCCCATTGCCTTTTACAAGGCAAATAGCACTCGCGTCTGTTCCCAACAAGTACAGTGTATTGGACTGAATAGGAGCTACTGTTCTTGTCAGTTTACTAAGCAGAATTGAACTAGATATGGTCCGTGCGTGTAGGAAGCACAGTTCTTTTGTTCTGAGCAAGCTCACTGTTTGGACCCCATAGGAAACACAGTAGAGTAGAAGAGTGCTCTTTTCTCAAAAGCAGAGTGTGTTTCATGTAAGGCGAGCTAGCATTTGTTTCCCAGTCCTAAATGGAGTTGATCATATGCAGTTTCTGGTCCTACGATCAAGAGTGGTTTTCTGGTAAGGAAAGTCACTATTGCGCTCCAATTGCCATACACAGTGCAAATACACTCGCGTCTGTTCCCAGCAAGTACAGTGTATCGGACTGAAGAGGAGCTACTGTTCTTGTCAGTTTCCTATGCAGAGTTGAACTAGTTATGGCCCGTGTGTAGGAAGCACAGTTCTTTTGTTCTGAGCAAGCTCACTCTTCTGGCCCTATAGGAAACACAGTAGAGTGGAAGAATGCTCTTTTCTCTAAAGCAGAGTGTGTTTCTTGGAAGGCGAGCTAGCGTTTGTGTCCCAGTCCTAAATGGAGTTGAATCACAAGCAGTTTCTGGTCCTAAGAGCAAGAGTTGTTTTCTGGTAAGGAAAGTCACTATTGTGCTCCCCTTGCCATACATAGTGCAAATAGCTCTCACGTCTGTTCCCAGCAAGTACAGTGTTTCGGACTGAAGAGGAGCTACTGTTCTTGTCAGTTTCCTAAGCAGAGTTGAACTAGATATGGCCCGCGTGTGTAGGAAGCACAGTTCTTTTGTTCTGAGCAATCTCACTGTTTGGACCCCATAGGAAACACAGTAGAGAAGAAGAGTGCTCTTTTCTCTAAAGCATAATGTGTTTCTTGTAAGGCGAGCTAGCGTTTGTTTCCCAGTCCTAAATGGAGTGGAATCACAGGCAGTTTCTGGTCCTACGAGCAGGATTTGTTTTCTGGTAAGACAAGTCACTATTGTGCTCCAATGCCATACACAGTGCAAATAGCACTCGCGTCTGTTCCCCGCAAGTACAGTGTATTGGACTGAAGAGGAGCTACTGTTCTTGTTAGTTTCCGGAGGACAGTTGAACTAGATATGGCCCGTGTGTGTAGGAAGCACAGTTCTTTTGTTCTGAGCAAGCTCACACTTCGGACACGATAGGAAACACAATAGAGTAGAAGAGTGCTCTTTTCTCAAATGCAGGGTGTGTTTCATGTAAGGCGAGCTAGCATTTGTTTCCCAGTCCTAAATGGAGTTGAATCACATGCAGTATCTGGTCCTACGAGCAAGAGTTGTTTTCTGGTAAGAAGAGTCACTATTGCGCTGCCATTGCCATACACAGGACTAATAGCACTGGCGTATGTTCCCAGCAAGTACAGTGTATTGGACTGTAGAGGATCTACTGTTCTTGTCAGGTTCCTAAGCAGAATTGAACTAGATATGGCCGTGTGTGTAGGAAGCACAGTTCTTTTGTTCTGAGCAAGCTCACTTTTCGGAACACATAGGAAACACAGTAGAGTAGAAGAGTGCTCTTTTCTCAAAAGCAGAGTGTGTTTTTGTAAGGCGAGCTAGCGTTTGTTTCCTAGTCCTAAATGGAGTTGAATCACATGCAGTTTCTGGTCCTATGAACAAGAGTTCTTTTCTGGTAGGAAAGTCACTATTACGCTCCCATTGCCCTTTACAAGTCAAATAGCACTCGCGTCTTTTCCCAGCAACTACAGTGTATTGGACTGAATAGGAGTTACTGTTCTTGTCAGTTTTCTAAGCAGAATTGAACTAGATATGGTCCGTGCGTGTAGGAAGCACAGTTCTTTTGTTCTGAGCAAGCTCACTGTTTGGACCCCATAGGAAACACAGTAGAGTAGAAGAGTACTCTTTTCTCAAAAGCAGAGTGTGTTTCATGTAAGGCGAGCTAGCATTTGTTTCCCAGTCCTAAATGGAGTTGATCATATGCAGTTTCTGGTCCTATGATCAAGAGTTGTTTTCTAATAAGGAAAGTCACTATTGAGCTCCCATTGCCACACACAGTGCAAATAGCACTCGCGTCTGTTCCCAGCAAGTACAGTGTATCGGACTGAAGAGGAGCTACTGTTCTTGTCAGTTTCCTAAGCAGAGTTGAATTAGTTATGGCCCGTGTGTAGGAAGCACAGTTCTTTTGTTCTGAGCAAGCTCACTCTTCTGGCCCTATAGGAAACACAGTAGAGTGGAAGAGTGCTCTTTTCTCTAAAGCAGAGTGTGTTTCTTGTAAGGCGAGCTAGCGTTTGTTTCCCAGTACTAAATGGAGTTGAATCACATGCAGTTTCTAGTCCTACGAGCAAGAGTTGTTTTCTGGTAAGAAGAGTCACTATTGCGCTGCAACTGCCATACACAGGACAAATCGCACTGGCGTCTGTTTCCAGCAAGTACAGTGTATTGGACTGAAGAGGATCTAGTGTTCTTGTCAGTTTCCTAAGCAGAGTTGAACTAGATATGGCCCGTGTGTGTAGGAAGCACAGTTCTTTTGTTCTGAGCAAGCTCACTGTTCGGACCCCATATGAAACACAGTAGAGTATAAGAGTGCTCTTTTCTCAAAAGCAGAGTGTGTTTCTTGTAAGGTGAGCTAGCGTTTGTTTCCCAGTCCTAAATGGAGTTGAATCACATGCAGTTTCTGGTCCTAAGAGCAAGAGTTGTTTTCTGGTAAGGAAAGTCACTATTGCGCTCCCCTTGCCATACATAGTGCAAATAGCTCTCACATCTGTTCCCAGCAAGTACAGTGTATCAAACTGAAGAGGAGCTACTGTTCTTGTCAGTTTCCTAAGCAGAGTTGAACTAGATATGGCCTGCGTGTGTAGGAAGCACAGTTCTTTTGTTCTGAGCAAGCTCACTGTTTAGACCACATAGGAAACACAGTAGAGTAGAAGAGTGCTCTTTTCTCTAAAGCAGAATGTGTTTCTTGTAAGGCGAGCTAGCGTTTGTTTCCCAGTCCTAAATGGAGTGGAATCACATGCAGTTTCTGGTCCTACGAGCAAGAGTTGTTTTCTGGTAAGGAAAGTCACTATTGCACTCCCATTGCCATACACAGTGCAAATAGCCCTCCCGTCTGTTCCCAGCAAGTACAGTGTATTGGACTGAAAAGGAGCTACTGTTCTTCTCAGTTTCCTAAGCAGAGTTGAACTAGATATGGCCCGTGTGTGTAGGAAGCACAGTTCTTTTGTTCTGAGCAAGCTCACTGTTCGGAACACATAGGAAACACAGTAGAGTGGAAGAGTGCTCTTTTCTCAAATGCAGAGAATGTTTCATGTAAGACGAGCTTGCGTTTGTTTTCTAGTCCTAAATGGAGTTGAATCACATGCAGTTTCTGGTCCCATGAACAAGAGTTGTTTTCTGGTAGGAAAGTCACTATTGCGCTCCCATTGCCCTTTACAAGTCAAATAGCACTCGCGTCTTTTCCCAGCAACTACAGTGTATTGGACTGAATAGGAGTTACTGTTCTTGTCAGTTTTCTAAGCAGAATTGAACTAGATATGGTCCGTGCGTGTTTGAAGCACAGTTCTTTTTTCTGAGCAAGCTCACTGTTTGGACCCCATAGGAAACACAGTAGAGTAGAAGAGTGCTCTTTTCTCAAAAGCAGAGTGTGTTTCATGTAAGGCGAGCGAGCATTTGTTTCCCAGTCCTAAATGGAGTTGATCATATGCAGTTTCTGGTCCTACGATCAAGAGTTGTTTTCTAATAAGGAAAGTCACTATTGAGCTCCCATTGCCATACACAGTGGAAATAGCACTCGCGTCTGTTCCGAGCAAGTACAGTGTATCGGACTGAAGAGGAGCTACTGTTCTTGTAAGTTTCCTAAGCAGAGTTGACCTAGTTATGGCCCGTGTGTAGGAAGCACAGTTCTTTTGTTCTGAGCAAGCTCACTCTTCTGGCCCTATAGGAAACACAGTAGAGTGGAAGAGTGCTCTTTTATCTAAAGCAGAGTGTGTTTCTTGTAAGGCGAGCTAGCATTTGTTTCCCAGTCCTAAATGGAGTTGAATCACATGCAGTTTCTAGTCCTACGAGCAAGAGTTGTTTTCTGGTACGAAGAGTCACTATTGCGCTGCCATTGCCATACACAGGACAAACAGCACTGGTGTCTGTTCCCAGCAATTACAGTGTACTGGACTGAAGAGGATCTACTGTCCTTGTCAGGTTCTTAGCAGAATTGAACTAGATATGGCCGTGTGTGTAGGAAGCACAGTTCTTTTGTTCTGAGCAAGCTCACTGTTCGGACACCATAAGAAAGAAAGTAGAGTAGAAGAGTGCTCTTTTCTCAAAAGCAGAGTGTGTTTCTTGTAAGGCGAGCTAGCGTTTGTTTCCCAGTCCTAAATGGAGTTGAATCACATGCAGTTTCTGGTCCTATGAACAAGAGTTGTTTTCTGGTAAGGAAAGTCATTATTGTGCTCCTATTGCCATCCACAGTACAAATAGCACTCGCGTCTTTTCCCATCAAGTACAGTGTATTGGATTGAAGAGGAGCTACTGTTTTTGTCAGTTTCCTAAGCAGAGTTCAACTAGATATGGCCCGTGTGTAGGAAGCACAGTTCTTATGTTCTGAGCAAGCTCACTGTTCTGGCAATATAGGAAACACAGTAGAGTAGAAGAGTGCTCTTTTCTCTAAAGCCGAGTGTGTTTCTTGTAAGGCGAGCTAGCGTTTGTTTCCCAATCCTAAATGGAGTTGAATCACATGCAGTTTCTGGTCCTACGAGCAAGAGTTGTTTTCTGGTAAGACGAGTCACTATTGTGCTCCCATTGACATGCACAGGACAAATAGCACTGGCGTCTCTTCCCAGCAAGTACAGTGTATTGGACTGAAGAGGATCTACTGTTCTTGTCAGGTTCCTAAGCAGAATTGAACTAGATATGGCCATGTGTGTAAAAAGCACAGTTCTTTTGTTCTGAGCAAGCTCACTGTTCGGACCCCATAGGAAACACAGTGGAGTAGAAGAGTGCTCTTTTCTCAAAAGCAGAGTGTGTTTCTTGTAAGTCGAGCTAGCGTTTGTTTCCCAGTCCTAAGTGGAGTTGAATCACATGCAGTTTTTTGTCCTACGAGCAAGAGTTGTTTTCTGGTAAGACGAGTCACTATTGTGCTCCAATGCCATACACAGTGCAAATAGCACTCGCGTCTGTTCCCCGCAAGTACAGTGTATCGGACTGAGAGGAGCTACTGTTCTTGTTTGTTTCCTAAGCAGAGTTGAACTAGATATGGCCCGTGTGCAGGAAGCACAGTTCTTTTGTTCTGAGCAAGCTCACTGTTCTGGCCCTATAGGAAACACAATAGAAGAGAAGAGTGCTCTTTTCCCTATAGTAGAGTGTGTTTCTTGTAAGGCAAGCTAGCGTTTGTTTCCCAGTCCTAAATGGAGTTGAATCACATGCAGTTTCTAGTCCTACTAGCAAGAGTTGTTTTCTGGTAAGAAGAGTCACTATTGAGCTGCCATTGCCATACACAGGACAAATAGCACTGGCGTCTGTTCCCAGCAAGTACAGTGTATTGTACAGAAGAGGATCTACTGTTCTTGTCAGGTTCCTAAGCAGAATTGAACTCGATATGGCCGTGTGTGTAGGAAGCACAGTTCTAATGTTCTGAGCAAGTTCACTCTTCTGGCTCTTTAGGAAACACAGTAGAGTAGAAGAGTGCTCTTTTCTCAAAAGCAGAGTGTGTTTCTTGGAAGTCGAGCTAGCGTTTGTTTCCTAGTCCTAAATGGAGTTGAGTCACATGCAGTTTTTTGTCCTAAGAGCAAGAGTTGTTTTCTGGTAAGACAAGTCACTATTGTGCTCCAATTGCTATACACAGTGCAAATAGCTCTCGCGTCTGTTCCCTGCAAGTACAGTGTATTGGAAGGAAGAGGAGCTATTGTTCTTGTCAGTTTCCTAAGCAGAGTTGAACTAGATATGGCCCGTGTGTAGGAAGCAAAGTTCTTTTGTTCTGAGCAAGCTCACTCTTCTGGCCCTAAAGGAAACACAGTAGAGTAGAAGAGTGCTCTTTTATCTAAAGCAGAGTGTGTTTCTTGTAAGGTGAGCTAGCTTTTGTTTCCCAGTCCTAAATGGAGTTGAATCACATGCAGTTTCTGGTCCTACAAGCAAGAGTTGTTTTCTGGTATGAAGAGTCACTATTGCGCTGCCATTGTCATAAACAGGACAAATAGCAGTGGCGTCTGTTCCCAGCAAGTACAGTGTATTGGACTGAAGAGGATCTACTGTTCTTGTCAGGTTCCTAAGCAGAATTGAACTAGATATGGCCGTGTATGTAGGAAGCACAGTTCTTTTGTTCTGAGCAAGCTCACTGTTCGGACCCCATAGGAAACACAGTAGAGTAGAAGAGTGCTCTTTTCTCAAAAGCAGAGTGTTTTTCTTGTAAGTCGAGCTAGCGTTTGTTTCCCAGTCCTCAATGGAGTTGAGTCACATGCAGTTTTTTGTCCTACGAGCAAGAGTTGTTTTCTGGTAAGACGAGTCACTATTGTGCTCCAATGCCATACACAGTGCAAATAGCACTGGCGTCTGTTCTCCGCAAGTACAGTGTATCGGACTGAAGAGGAGCTACTGTTCTTGTTTGTTTCCTAAGCAGAGTTGAACTAGATATGGCCCGTGTGTGTAGAAAGCATAGTTCTTTTGTTCTGAGCAAGCTCACTGTTCGGACCCCATAGGATACACAGTAGAATAGAAGAGTGCTCTTTTCTCAAAAGCAGAGTGTGTTTCTTGTAAGGCGAGCTAGCATTTGTTTCCCATTCCTAAATGGAGTTGAATCACATGCAGTTTCTGGTCCTAGGAGCAAGGGTTGTTTTCTGGTAAGGAAAGTCACTATTGTGCTCCCATTGCCATACACAGTGCAAATAGCACTCGCGTCTGTTCCCAGCAAGTACAGTGTATCGGACTGAAGAGGAGCTACTGTTCTTGTCAGTTTCCTAAGCAGAGTTGAACTAGTTATGGTCCGTGTGTAGGAAGCACAGTTCTTTTGTTCTGAGCAAGCTCACTGTTCTGGCCCTATAGGAAACACAATAGAGTAGAAGAGTGCTCTTTTCCCTAAAGGAGAGAGTGTTTCTTGTAAGTCGAGCTAGCGTTTGTTTCCCAGTCCTAAATGGAGTTGAATCACATGCAGTTTCTAATCCTACGAGCAAGGGTTTTTTTATGGTAAGAAGAGTCACTATTGCGCTGCCATTGCCATACACAGGACAAATAGCACTGGCGTCTGTTCCCAGCAAGTACAGTGTATTGTACAGAAGAGGATCTACTGTTCTTGTCAGGTTCCTAAGCAGAATTGAACTCGATATGGCCGTGTGTGTAGGAAGCACAGTTCTAATGTTCTGAGCAAGTTCACTCTTCTGGCTCTTTAGGAAACACAGTAGAGTAGAAGAGTGCTCTTTTCTCAAAAGCAGAGTGTGTTTCTTGGAAGTCGAGCTAGCGTTTGTTTCCTAGTCCTAAATGGAGTTGAGTCACATGCAGTTTTTTGTCCTACGAGCAAGAGTTGTTTTCTGGTAAGACAAGTCACTATTGTGCTCCAATTGCTATACACAGTGCAAATAGCTCTCGCGTCTGTTCCCTGCAAGTACAGTGTATTGGAAGGAAGAGGAGCTATTGTTCTTGTCAGTTTCCTAAGCAGAGTTGAACTAGATATGGCCCGTGTGTAGGAAGCAAAGTTCTTTTGTTCTGAGCAAGCTCACTCTTCTGGCCCTAAAGGAAACACAGTAGAGTAGAAGAGTGCTCTTTTATCTAAAGCAGAGTGTGTTTCTTGTAAGGTGAGCTAGCTTTTGTTTCCCAGTCCTAAATGGAGTTGAATCACATGCAGTTTCTGGTCCTACAAGCAAGAGTTGTTTTCTGGTATGAAGAGTCACTATTGCGCTGCCATTGTCATAAACAGGACAAATAGCAGTGGCGTCTGTTCCCAGCAAGTACAGTGTATTGGACTGAAGAGGATCTACTGTTCTTGTCAGGTTCCTAAGCAGAATTGAACTAGATATGGCCGTGTATGTAGGAAGCACAGTTCTTTTGTTCTGAGCAAGCTCACTGTTCGGACCCCATAGGAAACACAGTAGAGTAGAAGAGTGCTCTTTTCTCAAAAGCAGAGTGTTTTTCTTGTAAGTCGAGCTAGCGTTTGTTTCCCAGTCCTCAATGGAGTTGAGTCACATGCAGTTTTTTGTCCTACGAGCAAGAGTTGTTTTCTGGTAAGACGAGTCACTATTGTGCTCCAATGCCATACACAGTGCAAATAGCACTGGCGTCTGTTCTCCGCAAGTACAGTGTATCGGACTGAAGAGGAGCTACTGTTCTTGTTTGTTTCCTAAGCAGAGTTGAACTAGATATGGCCCGTGTGTGTAGAAAGCATAGTTCTTTTGTTCTGAGCAAGCTCACTGTTCGGACCCCATAGGATACACAGTAGAATAGAAGAGTGCTCTTTTCTCAAAAGCAGAGTGTGTTTCTTGTAAGGCGAGCTAGCATTTGTTTCCCATTCCTAAATGGAGTTGAATCACATGCAGTTTCTGGTCCTAGGAGCAAGGGTTGTTTTCTGGTAAGGAAAGTCACTATTGTGCTCCCATTGCCATACACAGTGCAAATAGCACTCGCGTCTGTTCCCAGCAAGTACAGTGTATCGGACTGAAGAGGAGCTACTGTTCTTGTCAGTTTCCTAAGCAGAGTTGAACTAGTTATGGTCCGTGTGTAGGAAGCACAGTTCTTTTGTTCTGAGCAAGCTCACTGTTCTGGCCCTATAGGAAACACAATAGAGTAGAAGAGTGCTCTTTTCCCTAAAGGAGAGAGTGTTTCTTGTAAGTCGAGCTAGCGTTTGTTTCCCAGTCCTAAATGGAGTTGAATCACATGCAGTTTCTAATCCTACGAGCAAGGGTTTTTTTATGGTAAGAAGAGTCACTATTGCGCTGCCATTGCCATACACAGGACAAATAGCACTGGCGTCTGTTCCCAGCAAGTACAGTGTATTGGACTGAAGAGGATCTACTGTTCTTGTCAGGTTCCTAAGCAGAATTGAACTAGATATGGCCGTATGTGTAGGAAGCACAGTTCTAATGTTCTGAGCAAGTTCACTCTTCTGGCTCTATAGGAAACACAGTAGAGTAGAAGAGTGCTCTTTTCTCAAAAGGAGAGTGTGTTTCTTGGAAGTCGAGCTAGCGTTTGTTTCCTAGTCCTAAATGGAGTTGAGTCACATGCAGTTTTTTGTCCTACGAGCAAGAGTTGTTTTCTGGTAAGACAAGTCACTATTGTGCTCCAATTGCCATACACAGTGCAAATAGCACTCCCGTCTGTTCCCTGCAAGTACAGTGTATTGGAAGGGAGAGGAGCTATTGTTCTTGTCAGTTTACTAAGCAGAGTTGAACTAGATATGGCCCGTGTGTGTAGGAAGCACAGTTCTTTCGTTCTGAGCAAGCTCACTGTTCGGACCCCATAGGAAACACAGTAGAGTAGAAGAGTGCTCTTTTCTCAAAAGCAGAGTGTGTTTCATGTAAGGCGAGCTAGCATTTGTTTCCCAGTCCTAAATGGAGTTGAATCTCATGCAGTTTCTGGCCTTATGAGCAAGAGTTGTTTTCTGGTAAGGAAAGTCACTATTGCGCTCCCATTGACAACACAGTGCAAATAGCACTCGCGTCTGTTCCCCGCAAGTACAGTGTATCGGACTGAAGAGGAGCTACTGTTCTTGTCAGTTTCCTAAGCAGAGTTGAACTAGATATGGCCCGTGTGTAGGAAGCACAGTTCTTTTGTTCTGAGCAAGCTCATTGTTCTGGCCCTATAGGAAACACAGTAGAGTAGAAGAGTGCTCTTTTCTCTAAAGCAGAGTGTGTTTCTAGTAAGTTGAGCTAGCTTTTGTTTCCCAGTCCTAAATGGAGTTGAATCACATGCAGTTTCTGGTCCTACAAGCAAGAGTTGTTTTCTGGTAAGAAGAGTCACTATTGCGCTGCCATTGCCATACACAGGACAAATAGCACTGTTGTCTGTTCCCAGCAAGTACAGTGTATTGGACTGAAGAGGATCTACTGTTCTTGTCAGCTTCCTAAGCAGAAGTGAACTAGATATGGCCGTATGTGCAGGAAGCACAGTTCTTTTGTTCTGAACAAGCTCACTGTTCGGACCCCATAGGAAACACAGTAGAGTAGAAGAGTGCTCTTTTCTCAAAAGCAGAGTGTGTTTCTAGTAAGTCGAGCTAGCGTTTGTTTCCCAGTCCTAAATGGAGTTGAGTCACTTGCAGTTTTTTGTCCTACGAGCAAGAGTTGTTTAATGGTAAGACGAGTCACTATTGTGCTCCAATGCCATACACAGTGCAAATACCACTCGCGTCTGTTCCCCGCAATTACAGTGTATCGGACTGAAGAGGAGCTACTGTTCTTGTTTGTTTCCTAAGCAGAGTTGAACTAGATACGACCCGTGTGTGTAGAAAGCACAGTTCTTTTGTTCTGAGCAAGCTCACTGTTCGGACCCCATAGGAAACACAGTAGTGTAGAAGAGTGCTCTTTTCTCAAAAGTAGAGTGTGTTTCCTGTAAGGCGAGTTAGCATTTGTTTCCCAGTCCTAAATGGAGTTGAATCACATGCAGTTTCTGGTCCTACGAGCAAGAGATGTTTTCTGGTAAGGAAAGTCACTATTGCGCTCCCAATGCCATACACAGTGCAAATAGCACTCACGAATGTTCCCAGCAAGTACAGTGTATCGGACTGAAGAGGATCTAGTGTTCTTGTCAGTTTCCTAAGCAGAGTTGAACTAGTTATGGCCCGTGTGTAAGAAGCACAGTTCTTTTGTTCTGAGCAAGCTCACTGTTCTGGCCCTATAGGAAACACAATAGAGTAGAAGAGTGCTCTTTTCCCTAAAGAAGAGTGTGTTTCTTGTAGGTCGAGCTAGCGTTTGTTTCCCAGTCCTAAATGGAGTTGAATCACATGCAGTTTCTAATCCTACGAGCAAGGGTTGTTTCATGGTAAGAAGAGTCACTATTGCGCTGCCATTGCCATACACAGGACAAATAGCACTGGCGTCTGTTCCCAGCAAGTACAGTGTATTGTACAGAAGAGGATCTACTGTTCTTGTCAGGTTCCTAAGCAGAATTGAACTAGATATGGCCGTGTGTGTAGGAAGCACAGTTCTAATGTTCTGAGCAAGTTCACTCTTCTGGCTCATTAGGAAACACAGTAGAGTAGAAGAGTGCTCTTTTCTCAAAAGCAGAGTGTGTTTCTTGGAAGTCGAGCTAGCGTTTGTTTCCCATTCCTAAATGGAGTTGAGTCACATGCAGTTTTTTGTCCTACGAGCAAGAGTTGTTTTCTGGTAAGACAAGTCACTATTGTGCTCCATTTGCCATACACAGTGCGAATAACACTCGCGTCTGTTCCCCTCAAGTATAGTGTATTGGACGTAAAAGGAGCTACTATTCTTGTCAGTTTCCTAAGCAGAGTTGAACTAGATATGGCCCATGTGTAGGAAGCACAGTTCTTTTGTTCTGAGCAAGCTCACTATTCTGGCCCTATAGGAAACACAGTAGAGTAGAAGAGTGCTCTTTTCTCAAAAGCAGAGTGTGTTTCATGTAAGGCGAGCTAGCATTTGTTTCCCAGTCCTAAATGGAGTTGAATCACATGAAGTTTCTGGTCTTACGAGCAAGAATTGTTTTCTGGTAAGGAAAGTCACTATTGCGCTCCCATTGCCATACACAGTGCAAATAGCACTCGCGTCTGCTCCCAGCAAGTACAGTGTATCGGACTGAAGAGGAGCTACTGTTCTTGTCAGTTTCCTAAGCAGAGTTGAACTAGATATGGCCCATGTGGAGGAAGCACAGTTCTTTTGTTCTGAGCAAGCTCACTGTTCGGACCATATGGAAACACAGTAGAGTAGAAGAGTGCTCTTTTATCTAAAGCAAAGCGTGTTTCTTGTAAGGTGAGCTAGCTTTTGTTTCCAGTCCTAAATGGTGTTGAATCACATGCACTTTCTGATCCTACGAGCAAGAGTTGTTTTCTGGTACAAAGAGTCACTATTGCGCTGCCATTGCCATACACAGGACAAACAGCACTGGTGTCTGTTCCCAGCAATTACAGTGTACTGGACTGAAGAGGATCTAGTGTCCTTGTCAGGTTCCTAAGCAGAATTGAACTAGATATGGCCGTGTGTAGGAAGCACAGTTCTTTTGTTCTGAGCAAGCTCACTGTTCTGGCCCTATAGGAAACGCAGTAGAGTAGAAGAGTGCTCTTTTCTCAAAAGCAGAGTGTGTTTCTTGTAAGGCGAGCTAGCGTTTGTTTCCCAGTCCTAAATGGAGTTGAGTCACATGCAGTTTTTTGTCCTACGAGCAAGAGTTGTTTTCTGGTAGGACGAGTCACTATTGTGCTCCAATTGCCATACACAGTGCAAATAGCACTCGCGTCTGTTCCCCGCAAGTACAGTGTATTGGACTGAAGAGGATCTACTGTTCTTGTCAGGTTCCTAAGCAGAATTGAACTAGATATGGCCGTGTGTGTAGGAAGCACAGTTCTTTGTTCTGAGCAAGCTCACTGTTCGGACGCCATAGGAAACACAGTAGAGTAGAAGAGTGCTCTTTTCTCAAAAGCAGAGTGTGTTTCTTGTAAGGTGAGCTAGCGTTTGTTTCCCAGTCCTAAATGGAGTTGAATCACATGCAGTTTCTGGTTTTAAGAGCAAGAGTTGTTTTCTGGTAAGGAAAGTCACTATTGCGCTCCCCTTGCCATACATAGTGCAAATAGCTCTCGCGTCTGTTCCCAGCAAGTACAGTGTATCGGACTGAAGAGGAGCTACTGTTCTTGTAAGTTTCCTAACCAGAGTTGAACATGATATGGCCCGTGTGTGTAGGAAGCACAGTTCTTATGTTCTGAGCAAGCTCACTCTTTTAGCCCTATAGGAAACACAGTAGAGTAGAAGCGTGCTCTATTCTCAAAAGCAGAGTGTGTTTTTGTAAGACGAGCTAGCGTTTGTTTCCTAGTTAAATGGAGTTGAATCACATGCAGTTTCTGGTCCTACGAACAAGAGTTGTTTTCTGGTAAGGAAAGTCACTATTGCGCTCCCATTGCCCTACACAGTGCAAATAGCCCTGGCATCTGTTCCCCGCAAGTACAGTGTATTGGACTAAAGAGGAGCTACTGTTCTTCTTAGTTGCCTAAGCAGAGTTGAACTAGATATTGCCCGTGTGTGTAGGAAACACAGTTCTTTTGTTCTGAGCAAGTTCAATGTTCTGGCCCTATAGGAAACACAGTAGAGTAGAATAGTGCTCTTTTCTCAAAAGCATAGTGTGTTTCTTGTAAGGCGAGCTAGCGTTTGTTTCCCAGTCCTAAATGGAGTTGAATCACATGCAGTTTCTGGTCCTAAGAGCAAGAGTTGTTTTCTGGTAAGGAAAGTCACTATTGCGCTCCCCTTGCCATACACAGTGCAAATAGCTCTCGCGTCTGTTCCCAGCAAGTACAT